>NC_086052.1:1840000-2146666 GCF_947568885.1 Cydia strobilella
TCGCGACCTACTTTTTAACCGGCAACGTCGACTTTGCCGTCCATTTTTGAGAAAAGGTATTTACTCACATTAAGTAGTCTTTTCCGGTAGTTCAAGAGAAGTGCGTTGCTTGCGATAAAATGTTGGCGTGTGGCCCGACGCGTTCCGCGCATCTCGCGCTGCCCGCACGATGACACATGCTACTACTACAGACTAGACAGACAGATTCTTTCTACACACTACTGATACTATTGTTGTAGTAGTAGTAAACTCTTTATTGTACAAAAATACACATTCAAAATTACATGGTACAAATAACAAGATGTACAAAGGCGAACTTATCCCTTTGAGGGATCTCTTCCAGTTAATCTTTCGTTGTTATTGTTTTACTTTGACTAGTTTTAAGTTTATTATTGTACGTCCGAAATGGGCAAGCTGTTAGATCCTATTTTACCCACAACATCTAGTACACAGTTCTGAAAATAAAGGAATCTTACCTTACATTTGTACACTATTCTAACCTGGTTTATCCGGCATGGGTATGACAGTCTTCTCAGGTAGCTCTAGCGATGTGCGTTGCGCGCGATAGAATGCTGGTGTGCGGCCCGCCGCATCTCGCGCGCCGCGTGCTGCGCCCGCGCGTTCCAGCAGCGCTGCGGCGGCGCTAGCGCGGCGTCCCACTGCGTAGTGGAGCGGTGTACGGCCGAACTGACGAACATAATTAAGTAATAGTGCCTTCTAAAATCAAAAATCTAAGTTAAGAGAAACGTAGTTTCGACTTCGTTGTATCCGTAAAGTCGCACGAATTACCGCTAACTCAACAATGCTTTAGTTCAGGGGTCGGCAACCTTTTAGCAGCCAAGGGCCACATAGTAGTTAACGAAATTGACGCGGGCCGCACTTTGTTAATATTTATGACTTTATCAGGTATTGTTGTTTGCCAAAATTATATACAAAATAGCCAAGGAGAGTTTAGTTCATCTTTATATCTACATACTCGACAATAGCAACCAAGATTAGGCAAATGCCAGACGAGGCAGGGCTTGCAACTCAACTGGATTACTTATTCAGCGTTTGCGACACATTGTCGTTACGCCTCTATGAATCCTTTTTATCATTGGCACGTGCGTCTCAGTGTAGAAGCGGATCTGCGACAGCTTCAAGCCGAGAATTGGCAGGAAACGGCGCAGGATCGGGAAAAGTGGAGTGCTCTCGTTTCGGAGGCCAAGATCGTCTTTGGGTCGCTGTGCCCTGTGCCATATTAGTTAGTTAGTTAGTTACGTGCGTCTCGCTTGCGCCAGCAACAAGTAAAGAGAAATGCACGCGCGAATGATAACATTTTATGTGGCGGATTTGCCCTAAGGCCAAGCAGTGCCGGCCCGAGTCCTTGATCAGGGTAGAGCGAAATGGGGCTTTGGCGCCCTTCGTTTTCGCATTTTGCCCTATTTTTTCTCATTTGCCATTTTGGCGCCCCCCTTGCCATCCGGCGTCTAGAGCGGCCGCTCCACTCGCTCTACCCTAGATCCGGCCCTGAAGCCAAGTATGCCCGGGCCTAGGGCGGCAAGACGTTAGGGGCGGCAACAAGCAAGATGAATGCTGAGAAAGGGGCGGCTGGTAAGTTACTACAGGGCCTGGGGCCTAGGGCGGTGAAGACTGCAAATCCGCCACTGAGTAATTTTGTAATGTAAGTTGGAATTGTTTTGGCTAAGGCGTAGCACATTGTGCATATAGCATACCTGCGAATTGTTGCAAACATGTAAATAAGCTACTGATAGTTAATAGCACTGACGATGACTCCTGCACTTGAACACTTGATTTTGTGGACTTAAAAAATCTCTTGGCAGTAGATTAAGGATATTAAGCCTACATGATTGTATTATTAATTGAACTGTAGGTATGTCTTTACCACCGTCCACCATACTCAAAACCAAAAGTGCAGGGCATTTTTTTTATTAGCCTACTTTGGTGTCCTTTTTTATTAGCCTACTGCTGGTAGGGTTGCTATGTGTAGGGACGTCGACAGGGACTTCGTTTTTTTTTTTTTGCATTTTTGATTTAGCGACACAGGGGGTTGCAAATATTGCTCCGGTAAGTATCACCGGGACACCAAGTTGCATGGTGACGTATGGCAACCCTTGAGCAATTCTGAACATTGACGGGACAATTTGCTTAATGGCGGGGACACCGGGACACCAAGCTTCAAACTAGGACATGTCCCGGTGTAAGGGGACGTATGGCAACCCTAACTGCTGGGCTCCCCTCGTTTTTTCCACTCGACCCTATCATCGGCATTTTCCCACCATTTAGGGTAGAATGCGTCCATCTGCTTTTCGGTCTTAAGCTTAAGGAAAGCATAGCATCAACAGAAATCATTTGACTATTTAAACAGTATATTATCGTTTGCCGACCTTTTTGTTTAGAGTCAAGAGTCAAAATATTCTTTTCATTTCTCATGCTCTGAAAGAGAGTCATTGTTGTTCTAAAAGGTGCGCAGAAAATGATACGTGTCTGCACTAGAGCATTTCACGTTCGAAGTACGATTTTTTTAATTTTTTTACGATACGCAATTGAAATTTGAGTTTTTAAACGGATTTGTTATAAAATTTCCATTTTGACATTTGACTCTCCATTCCATAAATAACGATACTTTTGCCTGAATTGTTAATTGAAAGTACCCTCAAGAAATACTATAAAAATGTATACTTAACCATGTTTTTAAAAAAATACATGCATTTTACTTTCCTCGTATTCGAAAGGAAAAGTAGAGTGTTTAACTCGGGTGAAAGGCATCATTTCTGCCTCGGACTATTGGCGCTCTCACTGCGTTCGAGCGCCAAAACACCTCAGCAGAAATGAGCCCTTTTCATCCCTTGGTTAACAATCTACTATTATTCAAATAGGCCTAGCAACAAGCACTTTTAAAATAGTCAAGTTTTACAAATATTATTGTTTAGCCCAAGTTCCTATCCAATTAATGTATATCTAAACATGTTTTGAACTCGTAACCCTAACTACCAACAAGGAAGCCATAATGTGACGCACATTCCGACTTTAAACTAGAACTCGATTGTCATCCAATCGATAGGCTGATAGACGCATGTACCATCAATACCATCACCCACACTGTTAACTGACAGTTCGTGAACCTTATTACTAAAGGCATAAGGCCCACCGATGGACAGTTAAGAGTGTTACTGTTTGTAGCTACCGTCGCTATCAGATATCGGAGCAGCCATGGTGTTCACAAATATCTGAACAAAACCTATACACGGTGGCTAAAAAATAAGTGCATTCCCGTTGCCAGGGAGGTTTTGGGATTACACTGAGCGACTTTTACTATGGGACCAACCACGAAATCGCGAAAAAAAATTTGGCTGCTTCATACATTTTGGCTGGTCCATTTTCTATGGGAGGGTAAATTCTTTTTTCGCGATTTCCTGGTCCCATAGTAAAAGTTGCTCAGTATAATCCCAAAACCTCCCTGGCAACGGGAATGCACTTATTTTTTAGCCACCCTGTAGATACTAGAGCCGGACCAAGCTAACTACATGATATTTGCAATGACAAATTAAGTGTGGTAATGTCATCGTTAACGTCATCATCATCTTCCTCGCGTTGTCCCGGCATTTTTGCCACGGCTCCATGGGAGCCTGGGGTCCGCTTGGCAACTAATCCCAAGAATTGGCGTAGGCACTAGTTTTTACGAAAGCGACTGCCATCTGACCGTCCAACCCAGAGGGGAAACTAGGCCTTGTTGGGATTAGTCCGGTTTCCTCACGATGTTTTCCTTCACCGAAAAGCGACTGGTAAAATAAATATCAAATGATATTTCGTACATAAGTTCCGAAAAACTTATTGGTACGAGCCGGGGTTTGAACCCGCGACCTCCGGATTGCAAGTCGCACGCTCTTACCGCTAGGCCACCAGCGCTCTTAATGTCATCGTTAACGTCAAAATACTATGAAAATATATGACGTCAATAATGACACCCCTACTTTGTTCTGTCCAAGTCGTCCACAGTCCACACTGATGGTGGTTATAGCATAGACATAAGACCGATGGTTAGTTCCTATTAGTACAACCTAATAAAATTTAGTGTCCGATCGAAACCGTATTTTTTTGCCGAAACCGAAAATTCGATTTTCCTCTAGCTTTGGCCGAAATATGATTTTTATGCCGAAACTTCGTCCGGATACTACCGAAAATACAATTTCGGCGCGGCCGAAAGGTTCGGTAGTTTATTGGCTGGAAGCAAACATTCGGCCCTAACAGGATTTTTATGCCGAAACCGAAAGCAAAACCGAAACTTCAGTCGAACACTAGGTGGATAATAACATACTGTACCTAAAGCTAGCAATCTAGGCATTTTGAAATGGGCACGAACATTTAACTGAACATCGATAAACCTTATCACTATTAAAATAAGGGTCACAAATGGGTCAAAAATTAGTTAAATTGTAATTGGAACCAAAAACTAGGTATTATTCCAGGTCGTACAATTATCAGAACAATTGCGCATGTATATTTAATAGGTCTACATTTCTGTCGGCCATTACTGAGAGATAATTGGAAACCGACTGAATTAGGTGCAGTTAAAGCTGTTTTTAATATTGTTTTTAATGGATTTTACCTATGACCTATGGCGGTATTTAACATGGTTTTGATGTGCATGATTCAACTTGTTGTAGGTATCATCATAATATTATATTGCTAGCGACCCGCCCCGGCTTCGCACAAGTTACACAAAACCTTTACAAATTATACACAAAAACCTTCCTCAAGAATTACTCTATTGATATGTGAAAACCGCATCAAAATCCGTTGCGTAGTTTTAAAGATCTAAGCATACATGGACAGACAGACAGCGAAAGCGACTTTGTTTTATACTATGTAGTGATGTACCTACTTACGAAGGTTTTTTTCTAGCTGTAAAAGTTTATAAACAGTTACAAATCTAAACTAAATCATACTAAACTAATCTAATCGTTTTTTCAATCCTTTTCAAGAAAAATATGGTTATGGACTAAAATTCGCCATTCAGACAAATGCCACTTTGACAAACATTTCATCAAAACATTAAATAATTTCACGGTTTAGACTCACTTGTTTCAGTCACTCGCGCGACATGTTGAAAACACGTGAGTCTAAACCGTGAAATTATTTTTGTATATGTTAGTATGTCTCACAACAGTTTAAATTCGATTATTTCATCAAAAGTTCACAAAGAACAATCCTTCACAAAGTTCACATTCGAGTGTCGTGTTTCGGCGGTTCCTGATCAGTGTTCAACATGTCGAATCTGGCGGCGGAGCACTGCCCGATAAACATAGCCAGTCAGTGCCAGCGTCATAGAGTTTACCCAAGCTATGTCCGCTTTCCGTGTTTAAATTTATTCACCTAATTGTGTGTGTATTTTTATGTAGTATCAACCTGCAGAATCTGGCGGCGGAGCACTGCCCGATAAACATAACAATTCACCTAATTGTGTTTTTTTTTAATGATATAGAAGGCAAACGAGCAGACGAATCACCTGATGGTAAGCGATCACCGCCGCCCATGGACACCCGCAACACCAGAGGGGTTGCAAGTGCGTTGCCGGCCTTTAAGATGGGAGTACGCTCTTTTCTTGAAGGTCCGGAAATACCGCAGGCGACAGTTCTGTTCATTCCACAGTTTAGCTGTGCGAGGCAGGAAGTTTCTCTGGAGAAACGCACAGTTGAGGACTGCCAACTATGTAAGTGGTAAGGGTGGTAATGTTGTATTTTTATCAAGTAACATAGTAGGTACTTACAGAGTCTCTCTGATGGACGAGCTGTGGGTAGTTGTTGACCAGCCACTCGACGATATCCGTGTAGTCATAGTACACAGCTTTATGGAGTAGCCCGGCACCAGCCTCGTCGCGACAAGTGACGGTTTTCTTGCGGTTATATTCGCCGTCCAAAAGCTCCTGTGAATATACAGACAGTACATGTATTGGTAGTGGAACTACGTTTTATAATTTCCTAATAGTTCTCCGTTTGAAACACTTTCGAGCTCGGTGTGTGGGGATATAACTCCAAAGGTTGGAAAACTTTGATGTCATTACATTGAGAACGCCTGCTGAAACCCATTCACGGGATATAACTCCAACACTCAAAGGTTGGAAGATTTTGATGTCATTACATTGAGAACGCCTGCTGAAACCCATTCACGGGATATAACTCCAACACTCAAAGGTTGGAAGATTTTGATGTCATTACATTGAGAACGCCTGCTGAAACCCATTCACGGGATATAACTCCAACACTCAAAGGTTGGAAGATTTTGATGTCATTACATTGAGAACGCCTGCTGAAACCCATTCACGGGATATAACTCCAACACTCAAAGGTTGGAAGATTTTGATGTCATTACATTGAGAACGCCTGCTGAAACCCATTCACGGGATATAACTCCAACACTCAAAGGTTGGAAGATTTTGATGTCATTACATTGAGAACGCCTGCTGAAACCCATTCACGGGATATAACTCCAACACTCAAAGGTTGGAAGATTTTGATGTCATTACATTAAGAACGCCTGCTGAAATCCATTCACGGGATATAACTCCAACACTCAAAGGTTGGAAGATTTTGATGTCATTACATTAAGAACGCCTGCTGAAATCCATTCACGGGATATAACTCCAACACTCAAAGGTTGGAAGATTTTGATGTCATTACATTAAGAACGCCTGCTGAAACCCATTCACGGGATATAACTCCAACACTCAAAGGTTGGAAGATTTTGATGTCATTACATTAAGAACGCCTGCTGAAACCCATTCACGGGATATAACTCCAACACTTAAAGGTTGGAAGATTTTGATGTCATTACATTAAGAACGCCTGCTGAAATCCATTCACGGGTTTTTTTTATACCACGTCGGTGGCAATCAAGCATACGGCCCGCCTGATGGTAAGCAGTTACCGTAGCCTATGGACGCCTTCAACACCGGAGATATTACATGCGCGTTGCGCGTATTGTAACACTTGAAAAAAAGAGAGAGTTTGGTCTTTGGTTTAAATTTGGTTGGAAAATGAGACTAGGCTATTTCTAAAAGGGCCGGACACTTGCCATAGCGTTGCGATGCGACACAGTGCTAACGAGACAAATAAATAAAATAAATAAATAAATATTATAGAGACAGGCGTTCGTCTTGGCCTTAAATGCATTTTCGCTAGATAAGTGATGATAAAGCTTACCATCCTCGACCATATTTTTAATCAGCATCTATAAGAAAAAAAGAAGAGTGAGTGAAAGAAGAGCTATTCTGAACACTATTGCAAATAGATGCGGGAAAATGATTGGACACTTAATACGAGACGACTACTTCTTTAAAACTATCCTGGAGGGGCGGATAGGAAGCAAGCGGGGAAAGAAAAAGTAGGGGTCGTGTCTTATCAAAAAGTCAAAGAGCTGGCGCAGGATAGGGAAAGCTGGAAGGTACTCCACCGACAAGAGAATAACTCTTAAGTTATTGAAGACGATGACTTTAATAATACTAACAGGTCAACATTATAGAAAAGCACGCAGCACCAACTACTAAGAGTTAAATCAATTACCAGTTGTACCTGCAGTTCCAGCAGAGAGCCCTTCTCCACAGCCTCTTGCAGCGCCTCACACTTGTTGACTAAGGCCTCTATATGAGTGGGTAGGGGCAGCGTCTCGGCCTCTAAGAGAAGACGCCGGCCCTGCCCCGCGAGCACGGCGCGCTCCAGCCCTCCGTCGGCCCCGCCGCGGGCCAGCTGACGGAGTTGAGCGGCTGTCACCGAACCTAACACTGCGAAAAATACATTATTTATTTATTATAAATGAATAAAACCATAATATTGTCTTCGGTTACCGCGATAGTTACTCATGAAATAAAACTATGAAAACGGATTATATCGCGTATATTGAATTTATAATACATCCCGACGTTTCGAACTCTTTACAGCGTTCGTGGTCAACGGGTGACTGAGGAAAAATTACAAAGTGCAAAAATACCCACATACTAAAATAATGAACAATCATAGACTACAAACTTTAAGGCTGGTTGTACATGCAAAATCGGTTCATAAGGCTAGTTATACACTACAATTATTTTCAAGTAAAGATATATATATATATACGTGATAAAAACTACGCCGGCTCCAACCCTACACCACGGACCCGAGAAGATTTAATTCCCTCCTAAATTGTAGGAGGGTATCCCAATATGGGACCGGCAACAAACTCGGCGGGACACATCTTTTCAAAACATCAGAATGTCCAGCATCATCCAACACTAAGGTCTCACAGTCTATGTCTCGCTTGCTCCTTTATCAGATGGACTACAGGATCCCAAGCTGGTGGTAGAGAAAAGCCATCTTCAAGTTCGAAACGTCGGGATGTATTATAAATTCAATATACGCGATATAATCCGTTTTCATAGTTTTATTTCATGAATAAAACCATGTTTATGATATACGCTGGGTAAAGGAATCTTCATTCATCACGGATTTATTATTTCTGGGTTATCAATGTTATCATATATCACGTGTTCAGTCAAGAAATTCACCACTTCGTACCTTATCACCGTGTACCTTAACACAGTGACAATAGTATAAGCAAAGATAGATATAACTCCGTAATAGATGGATACAGTCTAAGGAAAAAACGTGCCTCGAAAATCAAGAAAATTTGATTCTCGTTCAGAGGGCGCTACTAGCTTTGGCCAACTGTCGTATAGATGGCGTTGATGGTTTCGTTTGTTATTAAACAATTTTAACGCATATCAGTGAAAGAACATGGGTCAAAATCATAAAAATAATTAATGCAAATAAAAAAAAAACATTTATCCATATCTAAATACATTTTATCGTATTTTTAAAAATATTTATTTTTAGTTTTAAAGTGTGTCGACAGATGGCAGTGAATTTACTGGGGTTACAGAATTTACTATGACAGTACCGCTCTAGTATAAGTTACTCTATGGTATAAGCATATACGGTTCATTATGATTGACACTATGATAAGGTACGAAGGCGCACAAAAAATCCTCGACAGTATAACTGCATGAACCGCATTAAGGAAGTACCATTTTACCTTGCTATCTATGGTACATTAAATGTACATCAAAAACAAATGTTTTGGGGACATTGGTTCTTTATGTACCTATATTATACTAGATAGATAGATTGATTGTATTTCTTATTGGAAATTACATGATATTTAACGATGTCACAATGTTTCTAAATAACATCACTAACACTTGGCTTAGAAGGTATGATTGAATACCTGTTGAACACCTGCTAATACCTGCTACGTTGAAGTTTTTTTTTAATCAAACCCTGAAGAAAAACACACTTCTAAAAGCTTAAAAGTAACACGTCTGGTCACAGTTAAAGTTTGAACATGACAAACTAAAGGATTATACAAAACTGTTTTCACTAGCCTGGTGAACCGGTAAACAATAATTATTTGCAATAAAACATTATCACGATTTCACAAAGGCATAATTAGATGATTATTGCGCCCTGATATGAGCCCTAAGGCCACATTTAAGACGAAATTGATGATATTATATGCTGTTATTAAACACCTTTTATAATTATTAAGCCACTAGTTACATAATTATGTATGATGTACATTATAATACATTTTTAAATGAGTGAAATTACATAATGGAAAACCACATACCATTTCCTGATTAAAATAAAATGCAATTGCAATGACATTATTTAAAAGGATTTTTTTATGAAATAAAATCATGAACGGTGAAGAGTTGCTAAGTTGTTTAACTTGTATACGTATGTATAAATGTATTTTTTTTATTTTTATAATTTGAAAAATAAATATTATTTAAAGATTAGAACTATAAAAACCCGACATTATCACCACAAGTATTATGTTTTCCTTCACGATATCTTGTTATAATTTGCAATCGGGTTAACGAAATATTTAGATCAATACGGTTTCACTCACTATTATTTTTAGTAGTGTATAAGTGTAGTGTAGTGTAGTGTAGTATTACTATGTGTTTTAATCTAAATATTTTGAAATATGTCTCACGATAGTTTAATTTCAGGTTTACAAAAACTACTTACAAGCATTTCAACGGAGACTATGCAAAGTCAGCAACAGAGCGCCACTGAGACAATCCCCGAGTCGTCGCAAATGATCTGTAAGGGTTTTTTTGCTATCGCTAGATTCTTGCTTGATTAAATACGGGGTGCTCTAAAATTATGTATCCACTTTTAGAAGTACCTACTCGTGTTAAAGGGGCCCACACTATCAGTCCGCCGGACGATATCTGCCTGTCAGTTGTTCGGAACTGACAAATTTTGCTTCTAACTGACAGGCCGATATCGTCCGGCGGACTGATAGTCAGTGGGCCCCTTTTGGCTGAACGTGTGAAATGCTATGTTGATTCTTTGCTACGTACGACCATAGAGTAACTTATACTAGAGCGGTACTGTCATAGTAAATATTGTAACCCCAGTAAATTCACTGCCATCTGTCGACACACTTTAAAACTAAAAATGTATATTTATAAAAATACGATAAAATGTATTTAAATATAGATAAATGATTTTTTTTATTTGCATTAATTATTTTTTATGATTTTGACCCATGTTCTTTCACTGATATGCGTCATCCAACACTAAGGTCTCACAGTCTATGTCTCGCTTGCTCCTTTATCAGATGGACTACAGGATCCCAAGCTGGTGGTAGAGAAAAGCCATCTTCAAGTTCGAAACGTCGGGATGTATTATAAATTCAATATACGCGATATAATCCGTTTTCATAGTTTTATTTCATGAATAAAACCATGTTTATGATATACGCTGGGTAAAGGAATCTTCATTCATCACGGATTTATTATTTCTGGGTTATCAATGTTATCATATATCACGTGTTCAGTCAAGAAATTCACCACTTCGTACCTTATCACCGTGTACCTTAACACAGTGACAATAGTATAAGCAAAGATAGATATAACTCCGTAATAGATGGATACAGTCTAAGGAAAAAACGTGCCTCGAAAATCAAGAAAATTTGATTCTCGTTCAGAGGGCGCTACTAGCTTTGGCCAACTGTCGTATAGATGGCGTTGATGGTTTCGTTTGTTATTAAACAATTTTAACGCATATCAGTGAAAGAACATGGGTCAAAATCATAAAAATAATTAATGCAAATAAAAAAAAAACATTTATCCATATCTAAATACATTTTATCGTATTTTTAAAAATATTTATTTTTAGTTTTAAAGTGTGTCGACAGATGGCAGTGAATTTACTGGGGTTACAGAATTTACTATGACAGTACCGCTCTAGTATAAGTTACTCTATGGTATAAGCATATACGGTTCATTATGATTGACACTATGATAAGGTACGAAGGCGCACAAAAAATCCTCGACAGTATAACTGCATGAACCGCATTAAGGAAGTACCATTTTACCTTGCTATCTATGGTACATTAAATGTACATCAAAAACAAATGTTTTGGGGACATTGGTTCTTTATGTACCTATATTATACTAGATAGATAGATTGATTGTATTTCTTATTGGAAATTACATGATATTTAACGATGTCACAATGTTTCTAAATAACATCACTAACACTTGGCTTAGAAGGTATGATTGAATACCTGTTGAACACCTGCTAATACCTGCTACGTTGAAGTTTTTTTTTAATCAAACCCTGAAGAAAAACACACTTCTAAAAGCTTAAAAGTAACACGTCTGGTCACAGTTAAAGTTTGAACATGACAAACTAAAGGATTATACAAAACTGTTTTCACTAGCCTGGTGAACCGGTAAACAATAATTATTTGCAATAAAACATTATCACGATTTCACAAAGGCATAATTAGATGATTATTGCGCCCTGATATGAGCCCTAAGGCCACATTTAAGACGAAATTGATGATATTATATGCTGTTATTAAACACCTTTTATAATTATTAAGCCACTAGTTACATAATTATGTATGATGTACATTATAATATTTTTTTAAATATGTACATCATACATAATATATAACAACTAGTCTATAATAATACATTTTTAAATGAGTGAAATTACATAATGGAAAACCACATACCATTTCCTGATTAAAATAAAATGCAATTGCAATGACATTATTTAAAAGGATTTTTTTATGAAATAAAATCATGAACGGTGAAGAGTTGCTAAGTTGTTTAACTTGTATACGTATGTATAAATGTATTTTTTTTATTTTTATAATTTGAAAAATAAATATTATTTAAAGATTAGAACTATAAAAACCCGACATTATCACCACAAGTATTATGTTTTCCTTCACGATATCTTGTTATAATTTGCAATCGGGTTAACGAAATATTTAGATCAATACGGTTTCACTCACTATTATTTTTAGTAGTGTATAAGTGTAGTGTAGTGTAGTGTAGTATTACTATGTGTTTTAATCTAAATATTTTGAAATATGTCTCACGATAGTTTAATTTCAGGTTTACAAAAACTACTTACAAGCATTTCAACGGAGACTATGCAAAGTCAGCAACAGAGCGCCACTGAGACAATCCCCGAGTCGTCGCAAATGATCTGTAAGGGTTTTTTTGCTATCGCTAGATTCTTGCTTGATTAAATACGGGATGCTCTAAAATTATGTATCCACTTTTAGAAGTACCTACTCGTGTTAAAGGGGCCCACACTATCAGTCCGCCGGACGATATCTGCCTGTCAGTTGTTCGGAACTGACAAATTTTGCTTCTAACTGACAGGCCGATATCGTCCGGCGGACTGATAGTCAGTGGGCCCCTTTTGGCTGAACGTGTGAAATGCTATGTTGATTCTTTGCTACGTACGACCATAGAGTAACTTATACTAGATCGGTACTGTCATAGTAAATATTGTAACCCCAGTAAATTCACTGCCATCTGTCGACACACTTTAAAACTAAAAATGTATATTTATAAAAATACGATAAAATGTATTTAAATATAGATAAATGATTTTTTTTATTTGCATTAATTATTTTTTATGATTTTGACCCATGTTCTTTCACTGATATGCGTTAAAATTGTTAAATAACAAACGAAACAGTCAACGCCCTCTATACGAGTGTAGGCCAAAACTAGTGGCGCCATCTGATCGAGAATCAAATTTTCGTGATTTTCGAGGCACGTTTTTTCCTTAGACTGTATCCATCTATTACGGAGTTATATCTATCTTTGATAATATTATGTATTGTATTTTATCTCATCATCAGAAACATAAATGTGAAAGACATGCCAAATTATAAGAGGCGGAAACTAGGCAATATATTTAATCTTCAACGATATAAAAATAAGATAAGATGCTATACGTATTTTAATGAGTGAGGCTGTGTATGCAATATTTCAACTTAATTTTAAGCTTTCAACTAAATACATGGACTTAATTTTCGTGGAATAAATGGTTAAATACTACAACAAATATTACATGTAACTATAATTTACTTATATGACATGTGCGGGTGACAAGTACCTATACTCGCAAGTTATTTATAATGTGGTTATCAAAATGACATATTTTAAATCTAGTTGGTCGTTTCTTAAATGTAAATGTAATTGCCTCAAGACTATTGTGATTAATCGTGAAAGTTCTGATGTTCCAGAAAAAGTGAAAATTGTGCTATAATTAATTAAGTTGTACTGTAAAAACTGTTAAGATGCCTTTAATTGAAATCGCCAGTAAGTACGTTCCTTTTATTTACATAGTTATATTGAACACCTGATTCCCATGAACACGTTTTTGGCATTACGGGTTTTATATACATACATAATTATTAAGATAGAAATCCTGCATTTCTGCCAGGTAAACGGAAAGAGCATAAAAATTAGGTGCCAGTTTAACAAAAATGTGCACATTTCCCACGCTTATAAAACGAAACAAATTCAATTACCATATTTACCATTGACAGACGTGGCTCAATCTACGATTTCGTCGCGTCGCTATAAGTACATGCGGCCCCACACCAATTTTGGTGTCTAGCCATAGTAGTTGCCGCGCACCGCTACGGAACGGACGCCTGGGGCCCGTTCATCAAAAGCTTGTAGCTTGTAATACAAGTGGAAGTCCCTTTTTGACAGCTTTTGTTAGGAAAGCTAACAAGCTTTTGATAAACGGGCCCCTGCTCGTATATTTTTACAGTAATCGAGATAAAAGGTATAAACCTCCGTCATGGCCAGAACTAGTGTTGGTAGGAACTCGAGTCTTTTGAGTCTGAATTTGAAGAACTCAGCTCGTTTTTACGAGACTCGGCGCTTAAAACACTTCTGAGTCTTTTAAGTCCCGAGTCGAGTCTTTTCTCAACGAGCAACTCAAAAGGACTCGAGCCTCCGAATAAAGACTCCGTCAACATTTTTATAGGTTTATCCTAAATAACTGTAAAGAAATTAGGCGTTGTGTATGATTTGTGTACATAATCTTCAAATTTTACATAAAGACAATGCATTTCGAAATTGTTTGTAAAAAAAATCAAGAGCTCTCTGAAAAGGACTCAAGTCTCTACAAAAGACTCGAGACACTAACAAGTTGAAAAGAACTCTAGTTTAGATTTAATTATAAGAGTCTGAAAAACTGAGTCGAGTCTTGAAGCAGAGGACTCAAAGGACTCGAGTCCCAACCAACACTAGCCAGAACCCCTCTAGTATATATAAATTTCATTCAATAGCGTGACGAGCGTTCGCGTTTGCGTTATGTCTATTTCTGTATGGGATTTTAAACAGCGCGCCAAGCGGGACATTTTGGAAACTCCAAATCCCATACAAAATGTCATTTAACGCAAACGCGTACGTCACGTCGCGCTATCGATGAAATGTACACTAGCGGGCGCAGCATGGTTCTATTTTTATCGCTTCTCACTATGCCCATCACTCGCACTTACATACTTGTAAGAACGTGACAGGAATGGTGACAAGCGATAAAAATGCGACCGTGCTACCGCCGCGCGCTGCTGGGGTACATTTCAGTGTAGCTGTACTATAGTTGAGTGTACTTAATTACAATTAGTTAAAAAAATGTGCCCTTGGCCGGCATGTAACATGCAAATGGAGCAGCCTGTTGTTCGCATGTTTATGACCATTCTGAGATTACTGGATTTATGCCCTAACATCCGGCGGTCGTGGCCTGACATTGTATTTTCACCTGTACAGGTTGAGCACAATCCGAATGAAAAATTCTAGATATATAAAGTAGCAAAACTGTTAGCTTAGCACCCCTGCTTACATTTTTAGGGTTCCGTAGTACCAAAAAGGTACAAATGGAACCCTTATGGTGCGACTCTGTCTGTCATATTGCTAAATATCTCGAGAACTACTGAAGCTATCGATTTGAAATTTGGAATAGTTATGAACAGCGCTAACCTTAACACATTGGAAGTGTAATTTTTTTATTGTATTTTTATTAATTATGAAAAATGACCAATATAAAGAGGGGACAAAAAGTCAAAGTCTAGTTACTAGGTCGAGTGGGTTATCATTTGAAATAGCTCGAATTTAACATTACAAAACAATTTTTTATTTGTTTTTCGTCGTTGTCCCTGTGGACTAAACCGTATTTCCCGTCCCGTCGTTGTGAATTAATGAGTAAGAATTGTGAATGTTTAAATCAACCTATGTACTTATATTATAAATTATTTCTAGTTGTTTTAAAATAACGTCAACTAGCGGCAAACTACAATAATGACAATTAACATTACTTTACAGCAATTTACTTAATTGAATCGTTTAATTATGAAATTTACTTCACGGAAGGCGTGAATTATTATGCAAATGTAATTCGGACGGAATTGCATGCAGAGGTGTAGGGTATTCATACAGTAACTGAGCGTTTCTTTTTTTTGCCATTTTTTTATGTTACCTTTTTTGCCACTTTTGTTTTATTTCTAGTCAGGATCACGAGCCCTTTTCTTCCTTATAGGAAAAAAAAAGTCTCCCAAAATGTCCATACTTTTTTCAAAGTTCCATTTTGTTACCGCTATACAAAGTATATGGGGAAATGGTAACACAATAGGAAAAAACCTTGGGACATTTTTCTATCCCATTAGGATCGAAAGAGCTCGTGATTCTAAGTAGAAATAATACAAAATTTATGAAAAAATACAAAATAATGAGTGGCATTTTTTTAAGAAACGCTCAACTGACAATTTGACTTGATGCGAAAAATATAATTAATTAATTAAGTAAAAAGTCGCAGTACTTACCTAAATACATTTTTACTGTTGAAATAGTACGATTTATTAGATTCATTTTCAGGTATTTATGGTAAAAAAAGCGATTTCTTATCAAATTTTATGTTAAATATCTTTTAAAATAAACTATGAATAATAAATGTTAATATAGTTTTCCTTTTTTATTGTGGGACGTACCACATTATTACAATCTATAAATTGTATATACAGATGTCAATCACAATGAAAAAATCAACGATGATCAACTCTGGTCAACGTGGGTCTCGTGGGTGTGTGTGAGTCCCACGTTGACCAGAGTTGATCATAGTTGATTTTTTCATTGTGATTGACATCTGTATATACAATTTATAGATTATGAATAATAATGTTGCTGGCCATAAATGTTGTACAATACCATGCATTTAAGTTGTAAGTAAGTCAATGACCTGAGTTGATTACTACTACTCTACTTTAGTACTAGGATACATTATATCCTACACTACTTTAATACTAGGTTACAAGAGTAAACATACGTCCTAATATCCTATATGCCATGACAGAGACAAAGTTCCACAAACAACGTTCAACGTGTTACCTCCCTGTCACACTTACGTACGAATTTTCAAGTGCGACAAAGAGGCAATACGTCGAACGTGGTTCGCGGTCCCTCAGAATATGCCTACCAGAGATACGTATAGTAAGGACTGTCAATCTCCAAGTCAAGTGTGAAGTCAATTTTCATAATTTGTACCAAGCTTAGAGGAACTACTACAGAGGTGACAAGAGGGGAGGGGGGAGATGACCGAACGAGCTGGGCCGTGTTGCATAATAAACTACAACTAAGCGGAACTCCTTTTCTAAGTGAAATTAGAAAAGGAGAATTTATATAAGCTCAGGAATGTACCCTTGAAATTAACAGACTTAAAAAAAACACCGTGTATATTGGTACGTAGGTAACTAATGTCGTGGCTTCCAACCTCCGTGGCGACCTGACATGGACTAACTGACTCACTGGCTGACTGACATACATATTTGGCATATTGGAACGACCGACATCTAAATTCAAAATTAGACATGACAATCACAAGACCAGTTGACGAACAGTTCACGACAGACAGCGGACGACGGCCAGTTTGTTATGCAAATTGTCTTCTGTCAAGCTTCTGTCATCTACCGCTGTCAGATATGGATAACTGTCATTTTATTAAGATAATTGTCACGATTTCGCGTTATCACGCTACCATGCTGAGCCCGCAGGTATACACAACGATTATACTGAAACGTAACGTTACAAATTGCCAGTCTATTATTTATCGTCTCTGGCCTCCGTGAGAGTGAGTGAAAGAAGAGCTATTCTGAACACTATTGCAAATAGACGCGGGAAAATGATTGGACACTTAATACGACACGACTACTTCTTTAAAACTATCCTGGAGGGGCGGATAGGAAGGAAGCGGGGTAGAGGAAAACCCAGACGCAGCTTTTTAGATCAAGTGAAAGAAAAAGTAGGGGTCGTGTCGTATCAAAAAGTCAAAGAGCTGGCGCGGGATAGGGAAAGCTGGAAGATACTCCACCGACAAGAGAATAACTCTTAAGTTAATGATGATGGCCTCCGTTATCGTGAATAGATCATACTGCTTCCCAACACTAATGGAACTAGCACAATTTAGCCCCTACACACCTATCCAGCCCTATCGCAATACAAATAGGGGCTAATTCCCCGTAGCATGTGTAAAATGCAATGTGTACAGTCGCCATCAGATATATCGGAGCGGCCGCGGTGCACACAAATATCTGAACACGCTTCTATTGTCAAGGCGTTAAGTGCGTGTTCAGATATTTTTGAGCACCTCTGCCGCTCCGATATATCTGATGGCGGCTATACACGATTAATATTGATGTCGGTCCGACGACATAGTTAATTTAATGTTATTTGAACCTTATTGGAGCGTATTAAGGTTTATAATGGGGTGTGGGGTGTGTGGGTTCGACAACCAATAGGCTGTTCACCTAAGCGGCCTACAAAACTTCTCAATTAGTGGCCTGGCTTTTTAGTAGATTCTACCAATGAGGGCTACCGTTTTTGTGCTCACCAGTTGGCGCCACTGTAGATGTAGATCCAGAAAAACAGATCTCAAAATTCTTCTTTGCTTATTTTTATAAAATTAATACGTTCTAATATACACAAAGGTATTTTAACGTGTGCTTCGTAGGGTGTGCTTCGTAATTAATACGTTCAGTCGACCCACCTACAAAAAGTCATAAGTGTCGACAATTTTCCACTTAAAAAATTCACTTTGGATATAAATATGCAAAAGTATTGCAAAATGGCGCGCATATTTCGTATAACTCACCCCTGAGACAGGGCGCACGGCAAGAATAATATTCCACATAGCTTGACTAAACATTCGCCTAAAAATAACCAGTATTATCCGTGTGCAAGATATGCAAAGAAACTTTCATTTTGGTACTGGAAAACTTTGATCCACATACAAAAATGAAGATACTGAAAAGTCCATAAACAAATTGCGCAATTTTGGAAATTTTCCGACGTCACATGGTAGTAACCAGAGTATTAAGTATGACGCGTTATAAAGCGTTAGCGCGATTTAGATCTGGACTAAATCGCGCTAACGCTTTAAAGATGGTTGAAGTGTGCAAAAAAGAGTGAAATAGGCAGTCGACACATTCAAAAACGCTCGAATGTAGATACCAAAATATTCGGTTAGCAGAATGGAAAATTAGAAAAGCTGCATACAGGAGATATTGTAGGTGGTTATATTTATAAGGAAATAATTCACGCAATCAAATATTAATTACAAATTGTATACTTCCAACTTCTAATGACAAAATTAAATATAAAAGTGTAGGCGGCCAGTCGTGGGAATAGCAAGTCAAAGCGTGCGAAATGTTCACTTTATTCACGCCATCACGCTAAGGTCGAGCTGTTGATGTGTTGTAGACTAGCCAGTCGCGGCACGGGAGCGGTGTCAGACTTTTTAAATAGTTTCTAGGAATTAGACACATGAAATGCGTAATACGTAATATATAAGGCCCATCGCTATGATTCGTAGCGATAATAAATAATAAATGCAAAAGTTAGCCAACTTAGCTCAAGTTTGCAATTTTTTTTTATGATATAGGAGGCAAACGAGCAGACGAACCGTCTGATGATAAGCAACTACCGCCGCACATGCACACCCGCAAAACCAGAGGGTTTGCAAGTGCGTTGTCAACATTTAAGATGGGAGTACGCTCTTTTCTTAAAGATTTGAAGGTAGCAGCGGTTCGAAGACGACAGTTGATTCCACAGTTTAGACGCCCTACTACTATTCCTACTGATGTACAGTCGCCATCAGATATATCGGAGCTGCCGAGGTGCTCACAAATATCTGAACACGCCACTAATATTGTCAAGGCGTTAGAGTGCAGGTACAGATATTTTTGAGCACCTTGGCCGCTTCGATATATTTGATGGCGACTGTACACGCGTCATGGGTCATTGTGTGAGTAAGTTGCTTAAAATCCGAACTGAGCGTTTGCCAAAAGCTCGTCAAACTGCGCTGTCGCGGGGCGAGGTAATTCGAAACGGGGCGGGGCGGTGCGTGGCCGTTCTGTATGATAATACTATAACTTATTCTGTGATAACGTAATGAGTATATAATGTAGTTTATGTTGTCAATATGCACACAATAGAGCCTAAACAGCCACATACGCCGTGAGGTTTCCTTGGATTAATCAATAATCCATATTATAGCAGAAGCCTTGTTGTGAAACCTCCGGCACATCTGCTTGTATTCTCAAGAAAACGGGGACATAGAAAACTTTTATAAATTTTATAATCGTTGGCGTTACCTATATTATTTATATTTACTAAATTTAACTGGGCTATAAACGTTCGATAAAACTTAAACACTAGCACCTGCTACTTATTTCGTTTTATTTAATTTAATGTAATTTAAACTTTCACGATTTTTACTCATTATTATTTACAACGACGGGACTTAATCGCGTAAAATAAGTTTTAAATTTACCTCCGACGTTTCGAGGACGGCGTTGTCCCCGTGGTCTCGGGGGAGGTAAATTTAAAACTTATTTTACGCGATTAAGTCCCGTCGTTGTAAATAATAATTAATGTAATTTATTTTATTTATTTATTTTTGTTTGTCCGATTTTTTTGTTGTCAATTTCTCATACAATGTGGTGGATAGAGTTCCCTATTCTGTATAATATAAGCGCAATTTCATCGTATGTTCTAAAAACTCTTCCTCTGAGTTACAAAACGTATGGTATTTTCGTAACAGCTATCCATGATAATAAAGATTACATTAAAAATAAGCCATTTAGGTTGGGGGTATTTTTTTTTTTCTTAAATAAATTTATTCAATCAATGTCAATATACAAAAAAAAATCCATAACAACTTAAGGCTAAACTTAAGCTTAAGGGGGTAAATTATTATCAACGCCTTTAAAAAAAATTGTTGTTTCCAACCATATTTTATCCGATTTAGTTTCTGCCTAGTTTCTATAAATGCCTGCTGCATATAGCAGCGTAACCAGGGCTCGTCTAAACTTAAAACATTATGCAGTCATTAAGATAAGAGTTGACCTTCGCTTATTAAAATATATATATACCAGTTAAATTAAAACCACGCCAATTTGAACAATAAGATACGTCATCTACTAGTTCTAGAAACAAAATGGATTAGATATGTCGGTCAGTGTCAAAAATGACATTTCTTCATACAAAAACGTCATTTTTGACACTGACATATCTTAATTGCTCGAATTGGCCTATGCTCTTTTTTCTTATCAATAAAATATAAAGTATAGCATTAAAGACATATTAAAGTGATTAAAAATTAATAAACCATTTAAGCTACATATTTAGTATTGTCTTCGGTTACCGCGATAGTTACTCATGAAATAAAACTATGAAAACGGATTATATCGCGTATATTGAATTTATAATACATCCTGACGTTTCCAACCCTTTACAGCGTTCGTGGTCACCGGGTGACTGAGGAAAAACTACAAAGTGCAAAAATACCCACATACTAAAATAATGAACAATCATAGACTATAAACTTTAAGGCTGGTTGTACATGCAAAATCGGTTCATAAGGCTAGTTATACACTACAATTATTTTTAAGTAAAGATATATATACGCGATAGAAAAAAAAAATAAAAAAAAAGTCCTCAGTCACCCGTTGAGTCAAACGTCGGGATGTATTATAAATTCAATATACGCGATATAATCCGTTTTCATAGTTTTATTTCTACATATTTAGATTAAATATATTTTACACTTTATTCAGCTTTTATAATAGCTTTCTCGATTTTTTTAAAATACGAAACATCATTTAATAATGACAGAATGACACGCCTACTTCATGCGGTGGAATTCAAATTCGACATTGTGTGAAGACCTCGCTTCGATTTCGGTACCTAACTTGGGAACTGTAGCTGCACCCCCTCTAACCCAAGTAGATGAGACTAAGCTCAACAGTAGCAGGCGTGGCTCACTCCGCGATTTTGTCGCGTCGCTACAAGTACATGCGGCCCACACCAATTTTGGTGTCTAGCCATAGTAGTTGCCGCGCACAGCTACGGAACGGACGCCTGCTCCTGCTCGCGCTTGCGCCACCTAGCGGTCATATCTGCCGTAATAGACGCGTTTTGTTAGAGAGTGAACCTTGTACCTACTACTATTATTTATTCTGTGACAGTAGGTTCAAAGGGTTGGATGGTGATGACGATAATGATTCAAAGCTTGAGTAATCTATTCCTAGGAAATCCACTTACTTATGTATCACGTTATATCACATCGCCCATGACTTCAGAATTCCTTTAAATAATTAAAGTTGTTTTTTCGCAGAAGCGTGTTTAAAGTATTTACAGCAGCAACCAAACTTATCTTTCTAGGCCTTAGGCCAGGATTACACTTGTAAGTTTTACTTACGTAAGTAGGGACACAGCTATACTACAGAATGAAATATGAATATCGTTATCTCATTCTAGCAAATAGCTTTGTCCCTACTTACGTAAGTAAAACTTACAAGTGTAATCCTGGCCTAATGTCCTGTCATGGTGTTGGTGCCTAGTCAACGCGGGAATGTTTTATGCGCATTAGAGATGTTTGCTCGCGAACTGAACGTAAACATGCTTTAAGTCATATGTAGATAAGTATGGTGATCGTAAAATGAACTTTGACAGCTAAAAAATAAGGTTCCAATCTTGAATTCATTTCGATGAGGTGTACCATAATAGTATGGGGGATTATAACAGTAACACGCGATAGGCTTTTCGGCTGACATGGTGTTTGCACGACACTTTCATTCTGGCAGTACGCTGCACACGATCGTCATTTGTTTTAGTTTCTTTTAGGGAATTTCAGTTTAAACTTCGACTTAGCTATAGTTAGACCAAGAAGTCTGCAGCGATTTTGATAGCATACGCAGTGCAAGTGTTATTTTAAACGTCAAACTTCTATGAAATTATGACGTATAAATAACACTTCCACTGCGTGTGCTATCAAAATCGCTGCAGCTTTTCTTGGTATAACTCTACTCGTGTTTGTAAGTTGAAATATTTACCACGTACCTACATAATTTACTATGGATAGGAGTAGGACAAATGTAGACTTTAAGGCTAAGTAGTTGAAAGTTGGGAAATTAATGCAACGTTCAGTTATTTAGATTCTTGTTCAGGCTTCAAGAACCAGAAGCGTGTGATTGTTCCCATTCCTTTCTACTGTTATCACGCCTCAGGAAGGCGCATGGCGACGAATGTTCTATCATAACGGCAGCGGAGTCTCAAGTTAAATTGACAATTCACCAGTAACAACTAAAATGGCCGGTAGAGTTACAAAAAGCGCAAAATAGAATGGAATGGCAAAAATTTAAGTAGGCTTAAATCTTTAAGATTGAAAATGGCTAAAAAGGAGAAGAAGAACTAAAATAACTTACGTTTCGGCGGGCTGTGATGCACGTAGATGCCGTCCTTTCTGGTGCCTCGATCTTGCAGCCACTTCTTGATGCTCTCCATCACCCCCAGCTCTACGATGCTGGCTGATTCTTCACTGAAACATCTGAAGTTTTCATTAAAATGTTGTATAGGATTAAGACAATATTTTACTTTAACCTTTTGAGGGCCTAAAACCTGAAAAGCGTTGTAACTTGTTATGTTATGTTATGTAGAGTGAGCCGCTGTCAAAATAGCAAATGTATGTTGCTATCTTACACCAATCACTTTAGCGTAAGTGTGTATGTAATAACATTTTAGTATATTACGAATGACGTTCAAAATGTTTGTATATTTACCCAGTCTACTTGGTGATCGAAATTTAAAGGAAACCAGTCTCAATAGGCTTCATGAAACCACAAGCTTTGGGATTAGAAGCTTTCCGGCTTTCCCGTATCCCGCCCCAGTGAATTTTTCCTTTACTTCTTTCTTTATATTTATAATTTACACTTTACGAAGGTATAGTAAGAGTACTAAATTCTCGCTGGAATTTAGTCGAGGGATTGAAATTTTACTTTAATTTAAAAGTTGAAACCCGCACCCCCAACCTTCTGTTACCTAACTTTACTTGAACTTATTAATATTATGTATACATAGTCGCTCTATCAGTTCCATTCTCAAACGCTGCTGAAAAGAAAGATAATTCTGTGGGCATGATACCTTGATACCATAACATCTTTAAGTGTCGTAGACATTTAAAGGATTAATTCCCAGTATATCATCTCGTAGACAGTTGGACACATGGCAATGTCCGTGCGATCGATTGCCAGCCGGCGCGCCGGTCGATAATGTGCCGTATTAAATATTTACCGGCCAGCCGAAAGACTGACATCGTTCAACTTGTTGACCTATTACCGAAATATCGGTTCGTTTAGACTCTACATATATATATATATAGTCCTCCATATCGTGTCCGACAACGGCGACCTTTACAATTTTCTCTGATGAGCACGTATATGGCTCGCAAAACCGAACTTCGTTATAAATATTCGGTCGTACTGTGCACAATAAAGCTGCTGTGCGTTATAAGTGTATACGTAGGATGGCTTAGGTCGAGACTTCCGTTGAAGGCACTTTTGGTTCAGGTGTTCAAGACGAGCTTCTTCGAAAGTAGCTACACCTTCTCTTACCTTATTACGCCATTCCGGTCTTATAACCGCAAGCTCCTCCCAACGCTCAGATGGGATGTCGCAAGCTTTGAGATGGCGCTTCAGAACGTCTATCACAGAACCTGCCCCCCGTGGCTACGTTGCCTTGGGTGTCGTAAAAGCCGGCTAAGGGACTACTGTGACCTTTGACAGATCTAAATAAAAGCCGTTGATCAGTCACTGCATTCCTTACTCCTATCAGTCGTATCGATCACACGGTCCACTGGTGCCAGCCTTGTCAGGGCGTTAGGAAATAGTGGGTTTGCAGAAGCGCAACTGCCGGCCTAGCCAAGGTGACGATCGCTTGCGCTTCGCCATCGAATCGCTTTGTGTCTCGCTATCACTCTTCCATATTAGTGCGACAGTGACAGTAGCGTTTCGTTCGCTACGTAGCGTTAGCAATTGGCATGTGGTCTACGGGGCCTGTTCACTCACTAATGATCGCATCACGCGCAGATGATTATCTTATAATATTCACCTAATCATTCTAAAGTACCTACACAAAGTACATTTTAAAGTAGTAAGTACAATCAACTATCTAGATGGTACTTATACCTGTCAAATTATTACATTTTTGACAACCCTGATCATTTGTCTGTATTCCTACCTTAGTCGTCCATAATTCACCCCGGATCCAGTATGAATCAAAATGGCATTTTTCTTCAAAAAAGGACATTTAAACAAAATTATTGAGAAATATTTTATTATAAATCGATTCTCAAACATAAGACAAGAGTTTATAATAAACCTTAACATTTGTGGCCATCGAGGAAAAAATTCCTTTAAATTCTCTCTCAAAGTTCAAAATTGTCATTTGACGGTACCTATTGTTAGAGCGAACTTCTATAATTATTATGTTTTTCTCGCTGGATCTCGAGTTGACATGCGCTCTGTTTTCATTATACCTATTTATTAAATATTATTGTCATTGTCATAGATGTAAATCCACTTAATGATAAGGTTAACCTATAGAGCGCACGTGAGCGTATGTTACACTAATGTGTTTAATGATATTCTTAGTTCTGAAAATAATTTATGTCCCAGTCAATTACCGAGATACCGGCCATTTTTGTCTGGAATTTCCGCAGAAATAAATAAATAAATATATTTAACTAATAAAAATTACGTTATATCATTATATCACTTTTAATAGACGTTAGAACGTGTGGTGATATTTAAGAAGGTACCTACCCTCCAAAGCAAAACTGGACGATTAGGCTAGGATATTAATAACAGTATTTAATAATGACCTTGGACGGCAAACAGCTGTTTAGATTCGGACATTCGCGACACACAAAACACACGTAGTCTAGGGAAAGTACGGTAATATACTGAATTACCTCAGGTGTGAGAATTGCAGTCAATAGATGGCTGGCACCATTATGCGCACTCCGAGGTTCGCACGAGACAAGTCTTAACGACAATAGGTACAGTCAACATAGGAATTAGTTACGGAAAATATGCGAAAATATGCGAAACGCGTCTACCGATGCACGTGTGTCATTAGTTAGTATAGGAGTTCCATACTACTGTGAAACTGGAGCGCTCCGGGGGTTAAAGCACATCCTCTACCCACGCCGCTTCTTCATCGTGGCCGGAAATGATGTAAGGTATTGAGACACACACATTGGTGAGGAAGACCGTCTAAAAGCTGTTTTGTCGGTTCTAAACTCTCACACTCTACTTACAGAAGGTCGGTAGAGCAGAAGGAACGAAGCTCTTACTTTCTAAATGTGTCTGAGCGAAGTGCGTCAAGAGTTCTTGCCCTATGACGGCCTTCCCAACTAAAAATTTCATGTGCCGGTCTTCTCCACATTCACCTTAGAAAATAAATTGAAAATAATGGACAAGATAATTTCCATACCTATCTAATTGTACAAAAGTGTCGATTTGCCAGTTTTATTAGAGTATTTAGCAAGAGTATTTACAGTTTTTTAGCAAGTGAAGTCGGTTTTTAAATTTATTTTTATTAGTCGTAGGACAGAGCGTTAGGATTATGCTCTTTCAAACACAGTTCACTAGCCAAGAACAAATATAAATATTGCGGTCAGTTCAAATCGGACAAAATGAAATACTTCCCATATTTTTAAAGGGGACATTTTCAGTGAATGTGTTTCAACAAGCATTACTTTTCAGCACGCTTGTACCTTGACTCAGCGAAAATATAAATAAAAAGAAAATCATCATCGCAAAGGCTTGCCGACAGCATAATTAATGATGGTTCTGAACGTTTTTAATTCAGTTAAATGCCCCAAAACTAGGCTTGAGTGTGATGAAATTGGGCTATAGATAGGTGAAGTCAAAAGGGGCACTAACAAAAAGGTCGAGTTTGTCGGGCACGTGACACATATCAATATCTTTCTTACCTATTTTCGGTTGCTAAATAAGTAAATAAAGTTTTATATAATTGTTACTGAACGTAGACCTTATCTCAACGAGATAGGATCTACGCATGTACAGTTGATACCGTCTCGCATGATAGATTTAAGATACCTACGTATAAGTATGTTCCTAATGCTATACCTAACTACTTAACTGCTTACTTAATTTTAGTGTACCTATTTAGTTTAAGATTATTTTAGAGCGCACCGCCAACAAACTGTTTCACAGTTTGGCGAACATTAGATTAAGGTACTTATAATGTTATAATTTTTGTTAAATTTTCAATAAAAAAAAAAATATATGAAAGCGCAGAAAGGCTAAGTTATCAAACATTATCGTGTCAAAATATTGGCTTCATAGCTTTATGAGAAGTATTAAATATATTAATAACGGGTCACTCACGTGTTTTAAGTCGAAAACGCTCGACATGTTTATGAGAAGTGTTAAATAAGGGTCCCTATTGTTTCCTATAAAGTTTTAAGTCATAATGTATTGTTTGTCCACATTTTCGTTAGTCATAATTTGGTTTTTCTCAGAAACGCGTAACTTTTCAGGATTGCCATTGATGTAAGGAATGAGTGCTCAATAATGCAACACTTAGTTTGTAGATTACTAACAAAATGGATCTTGTTATGTAAATAAATAAACGTTTTATTTATTTATTTAAAACAAACCTAATCCAACCTATCTATAGGCTAACCTTACGAAAATCCTATAAAGTTAACAGTTTCAAAATTATGAGTAATGATAAACTGACAATCATTACATTATAACTTTCAATAATGACCTAACCCTATGGACGTCAAGTTCGAAATAAAGAATTTTAATTCAATTCAATAATATATTAAATATATTAATAACGGGTCACTCACGCGTTTTAAGTCGAAAACGCTCGACATGTTTCACTCCGTACCGAGGAGCGTCCCCGTCGACGCAAGCTCCTGATGACGCTTCTCGGTACGGAGTGAAACATGTCGAGCGTTTTCGACTTAAAACACGTGAGTGACCCGTTATTAATATATTTAATATGTCTATGTCTCACGGAAGTTTTGTTCAATTCAATAATTATGTCAAACAAAAGGACCCCGTTAAAATAATAGCGTCACGTTCCCTATACATTTCTGAAATGCCACTGAAGGCCTTCTGCATGAATTCCAGACCATTATCATATCAGACATAGGTTGATGTTGATACTATGCTCAAGCAGTAGATAGTTATTATTGATTAACAAAAGGTGTGACCCACTCTGCTTTTCCATAATAAGTCACTTTTGAATTCGAAAAGACAAGGATGACTATGAAAATAGATATCGATTTGTTTCGAAATGACGCTTCTTAACCCATCCATATAATATGCCGACATCGGTTACAGGATCTCTCCCCTGTTAATTTTAATGATTTAACAACCAATGTTTTCCAGTCGGTCAAAAACGACCGAATGAGCAATTGAGCATATTATATTTATTTACAAAATTTCCTATTTTTTTTTGCAAAAAAGCCACTTATCAGCAAATCGCCAACGATGCGGCATGACAAGGGTTGATAAAAGCTGAAAAAACCGTGGCAAGTATTTCTTATGACGCTAGTATAGTCAGCGTCAAAATTAGCGGATCAGACTATGCGTCAAAAGTATCTACTATTTTCTATGAGCTATACATAGCCCGCTACTAGTAGTAACGTAAGGCTTGTGCAAACAAGTGTCATTGTGAAGGACGAGGAATTGGAATTGGTTGATAGTACAGTTTATCTTGGTATAACTTTAGATTCTAAACTCCAATGGGGTCCCCATATTGATACTCTTTCGAATAGACTGAGTTCTGCAGCTTTTGCAGTGAGCAAAATCCGTCAGTTAACTGATGTGAAAACAGCTCGATTAGTATATTTTAGTTACTTCCATAGCGTTATGTCATATGGTACTTTACTGTGGGGTGATGCTTCAGAGATAAATACCATTTTTGTTCTGCAGAAGACGGGTATTCGAGCAATATATAAAATGAACCACAGAGACTCACAGAGATAAATTTAAGGAAATTGACATAATGACAGTGCACTGTCAATATATTTATGAGAATATTCTGTATGTACATAAAACATTGCCAGTTTTCAGAAAAACTGTGACATACATAAGATTAATACTAGAAATAAGCATAAGCTTGCAGTACCTTTCACTCGGCTCCATAAAATAAAAAAATCATTCATGGGTAATTATGTAAGATTTTATAATAAACTTCCAAATATCATCACTGAATTATCTGTTAATAAATTTAAAAAATATGTAAAACGTAAACTTATCTCTAAAGCCTATTATAGCACAAAAGAGTACATGAATTATGAAACACCGTGGTATTGTGATTGAAAATAATTAATTATTTATTATTATGTTAATAATGATGAAATTGATAATTCAATAAACACCTACCTATATATTAGGTAATCCGTATTTTTTGACATTTAGATTTTTATTCAAGAAAGTTTCTAGACTAGTATTTTTTATACAATTTTGGTGTTTGACGATCCTTTTGTGAATTCTTATTATTAAGTTTGACATATCTATAATAATTCAATGTTTTTAAGAATAATAATAACTGCATCAATAAATTGCTCTGATATTTAGATTAAGGTAATATTTAAAACTTGACAATTTAAAAGTGCTTGTTGCTAGAAGTAGGCCTATTTGAATAAAGAATATTTTGAGTTTGAGTTTGAGTTTTGAGTTTGATACATGTCTTTACTACCATGTTGACCAATTAGATTGTGACATATAGTTTTGAACGTGAATAGGGATGATGACACATGTTGAATTTTATAACAAAATCTAGTAACATAGATAGTAAATAAGCCATTTATCACAATAATGTACCATAATACAGGACTTAAAAGTTTCAAAATTTAAGTAATTTTTCAACTTCCAAAAAGGAAAAAAGTAAGGGTACCATTCGATTCCTTACATTTTATCCAAAAAAATATTGTACATCAACTATATACGTAAACGCAATATTTCACCGAGAAAAACGCAATTTTCTTATTTTGTCCATACATTCAAAATGGGCTCTCAGTGAACTTGACGTCACGTTCACTTATCGTTTTGTTAGAAGCGTTTCGCGAGTGAAGTACGACTGTCTGGCTTTGACTATCATTCCTGACTTTTGTATTGCTTTAATGCAATGGATCCCATATAGACATTTGATCATAAAAATAAACCTGATCGATGGATACCATTAATGAAAATTTGTCATCTAGCCTATTGTAGAGAATTCAATCTCAATTTGGAAAAGTATTTCGGGGTGGCAATCTGGCAAATAATTTTGGTGCTTTGTCATTTCGCTAGAATGGATACTGACTATAGTACTGTAAAGTTAAACCAGAACACTTTGGTGATCTTAATATTTATTTTACTAATTGCGTTACAAACACATAATTAGAATGAACGAATGAATGAAGTATGTATTAGAATGAACAGTTCAGATCTTACTGTTAATTTATTTGTGTTACTTGTTTTTTCCATGATCCAATGATGTCACCGAGTCCTTTTTATAATTGCAATGAGAATGAGCGTCTATTTGGTCTCTAGATCTGCTGCTTTGCTCTGTAAATAAATGAATAAGTCATTAGTAGATAATCAGAAAAGTACTAAGGATTCTTGGTAGTAAAACAAGGCTTCGCTCAACCCTTTAAGCGACATTTGCCACATTAAATATATTAAAAACGGGTCACTCACGTATTTTAAGTCGAAAAATGCTCGACATGTATAACTCCGTACCGAGGAGTGTCGTCAGGAGCTCGCGTTAGCGAACCGGCGCAGACTGCGGGCCGCAGCCCTCCGTGCACCCGCGAGAAACTACCCTCGTTTACGGCATTATTGTCAAATGATGGGTTGCACACAACACTCCCTCCGTCATTCGCTAATGGTTCGTGAGTGACCCGTTTTAAATATATTTAATGTGTCTGTGTCTCACGGAAGTTTTGACATTTGCCACAGTTAAAAAGGTCACTCATACGCTAAATTCATTGGCACATTTTAGAATTACTTGAAAGTTGAAAGCATAGTAGTAGTAGAAAAGCGCACAAAAATAAATAAGTGTTGGTTTAGTGCATCAACAACATCTTATCAATATTAACACCCCTCAAGTTTTACGCTAGTGGATAACATTAAAGGACAACCTGCGTGTCTCCCTATTCAGACTTAAAAACTTCAAGAAACAAGTGCAACTACTACTGATGAATAAATTAATACTCACCAGTGCTTAATTGATTTAGAATACGATGATACAATTCATTAAATTTCTTCTGACGTCTCACGTTAGAGGGCGTGCGAACCACCAAAGTTGGGAGTAAAATAAAATGTTCAAGGTTTAGTTCTTTCTCGTGGTATTTTTTGCGCGATGAATCTTTTTTAACAATCAAGCGAGGATTTCTTCTATTTTTCTCTGACGAAGCAGTGCTACTGCTGGAATATCTTTCCTTTGTATATTCGCAATTGTTTCCTGATCTTTTACATTGTCTAGACGGGCCGGCCGCGTGGTAGCAGCAGGTCGGTTCGCGTTTGCTCCGTGGTACTGCGTAGCTCGGTCCCGGTGTACATTCCTCCTGCACTACGCGTCGTCTTTCAGGTGACGTCAACCGATCATCACTTCTGTGACATCGATGCTTAGGCCACTTAATACTGGACAGCATCGAGCCAGAGGCATGATGAGTGTGACCAGTCGGTGCGTCTTCATCCCGATGTTTGTGCTTGCCACTGGCCACGATTATATCGCCAGTTTTGCCGACTCGCCCCGCACTGTGCTGGGTGTGCTTCACTATTCTGTAGTGTCGTCGCCGTCTCCGTTCTACGTGAGCCACACGCTCTCTCAGCAGACTGTCTATTAGCCGCTGCAGTTCGCTTCTCGTGTTACTCCTCTCCTGTGTGTGTCGGCGCCCCAAGCGGGTCGTTGGCCAATGTGTGCGGCAGACGTCCTCCCAGATGATATCACTTAACACGGCTTCTCGAGATGGAGTTAGTTTTATACCGTCATTGCGTGGAGCGAACTCGCCTTGCGCTAAGTAATGTACGGTATCCATCAATCTGTAATCGCGTACCGGGTTGAGTTTATGCCGTATCCTGGTCATCCTTTCGGCGGCATGTGGCACATCCTCCCTCTTAGAAGTCGCAGAGGCGCACTGCCGCCTTCCTCGCGCCGTGAGCCCATCATAAGTTGTAAAGTCTCGTCCGTATAGCTCTGAATTATGTTCTTTTTCTATAGTAGCGCCTTTGTTAGGTGACAATGAGCTTGATTGTTGAGCATATCTTTGAAACGCTGATGATTCTGGAATTTGACTGTAATGTTCTGTGTAACTGCACCCTGGTCGAGCGGGCCCAGAGTAACGACTAGGCATATTGTCCCTGGACTCTTCATCTGACGAGGACAGAGAATTATGAGAATCGCAATCACCTAGGACCATTTCTTGTGTTCTTACTAAACTTTTTAAAATCTCTATTCTGTTATTCAACTTGATTATTGAGGCAGATAAGTTTTTATCGTACGAACAGTCGGCATCTATAAGTTTACGGCTTTTTCTCTCGAAATTAGATTTTTTAATAAAGTTTTGCTTTAGATTGCGATGGTTTGTTTCGTGACGGTGCACATGAACAAAACATTTTTCCTCTGGCCCGAGTTTCGTCTTATCGTCAGGACTTTCTACCTGCTGGTACGCTTCATCGAAGGTCTTGTCAGATATTTCTTGCTTAGTTGTCTGGTTTTGGTCACCAACAATAGGTCTGGCAGATTTCCGATGTGTGTCAGCAAAATCTGTCGAAATGATATGGTGTCGAAACTAAACATTCGAATACATCCAACAATTTAAATATTTGCAAGTTTTGCCTTGAAATACTTACGAGTACTGAAAGACAGATGATCTCCGATTGCAAGTAACGACCTAGATTTCTCTGATTCCTGAAATAAATAGACTTATGTGAAACAGTCAACATTGCAAGACAAGACTACGAGTATAATAACTTTTATAACCTTTTTTGAACTGAATCGTCTCTTTTCGGCGAGGAAGAGGGTCTTGATGGCAGGGCTTCGAGTATGGACTGTTACGTGAACCTGTTGCAATGGCTGTTTGTTTGTTTTATTCAGGAGTGTCACTAAGTCTGGAAAAAATATATACTAATAATATTCAAGATGCGAGAGAAATTGTTGATTTTTAGGGTTCCGTACCTCCGAAGGAAAAAACGGAACCCTTATAGGATCACTCGTGCGTCTGTCCGTCCGTCTGTCACAGCCTATTTTCTCCGAAACTAATGGACCAATCAAGTTGAAATTTGGCACACATATGTAAGTTTGTAACTCAAAAATGGACATGTAACGTAAACAAATTAGTTTTAAACACGGGGGCCACTTTTGGGGGTAAATTAAAAATTAAAAAATAAAGTTCGTCAAACTATATCGTGTTACATATCAAATTAAAGAGCTCATTGTGAGAATCTCAAATATATAATTTTAAGATAAACAGTTTAGAAGTTATTCAAGAAAATAGGCATAAAATGACCGTCCCCCCCCCCCCCCCCTTATCTCCGAAACTACTGGGTCAAAAATTTTGAAAAAAATACACAAAATAGATCTTTACCTATAGATCACCAGAAAACCTATTAGAAATGTGCAGTCAAGCGTGAGTCGGACTTAATTACTTAGTCTTTGATCCGACCCCTACGGGTTTTTTAAAGACATTTCACAAAAAATTACATTGTTTAAATTGTGTAATGTACGGAACCCTTGGAACGCGAGTCCGACTCGCACTTGGCCGGTTTTAGAATATAACAATGAAAAGGAAACCTTGTCAATATTTTTAGAAACTTGAAATTTTATGTTTTTCCAATAAGATGTACGAATAGTAAATATAATAGGGCGCTAGGTAGCAAACAATTCATTTAAATATTTGCGTCGAAAATATACTTATGTTTTATGTTACCGGGGAGTTGTTTCTTTGGCGAGCCAGGGGCAGCCCGAATATCACACTTTACTTGAACTTTATCTTCTTGGTTATGTAATAACTTTTTCTTTGATGGTGATTTTCTATTTTCCATCACATTTTATTTTTCTCTTCCCCGGCATACTTTTAAATTTATCACCAAAATTATAGAAAATAGTAAACTTACAACAAGAATTTGTTGTTGTGTGCAGACGAAATTTCTACATTGTGACAGGTAAAGAAGAATGACTTGTCAAAAAGATTAAACGGTGACAGAAAATTACCTCAACCAGTTCTTACTTTAAACATATAATTATTCATAATTAAAGTTTACATTCTATGCCAACTAAAAAACTAATAATAATGCAATTTAAACTGTAGTAAGCGGTTTGTTAATTTTTAAAAGAATTCTAGTAAGTAATTCGACGTAAGTACAAATATCATTCCACGCAGGTTTGCTATAAAAGATGACTCCAAAAATAAAATGAGCAATTATTCTGTCAAATTTAAAATAGAGTGACGTTACATACGTTTATGTTTCTTTTATATAATTTCATAGCAAATTTTCATATGGCTTAACCTAGTGTTTTTATACAATTGGGGTCCTGTAAAATGGCGGACCAGGAGGATGATAGGCTCAAGAATTCCGGGGAGACTGTAGTTGTGGTGGATGGGCAGACGTCATCCGAGAGTAGAAACAAGCCCTCGGGGCAAGATGGTCCAAGTGACGGACTCCACAAAAGGCCAATAGTACCTGGCATCCCTTGTACGAACTCTTTTATAAAAGAATGAAAGAATATCTTCTCCCTGTTGGCTCGTTACACTTGCCGCGGCGAGCGGAGTGACAGATAAATCGTTCCACGTTATCACAATTCTACCTACGGATTTAGATTATAACTTCATGATTCTACCACGCTGTTTTCACGTCTAGTTCTACTTCAAGTGTGGAGATACAATGTCAGCCGGACTACCAAACTGATGTACTTACAATTATCGTAAAAACTGTCGCTACGCTTGTTGTGGCAAATAGTGGTTTACGTTAGGGTAAGATTTTATAATAGTTTGTCTCTCATTAAAATTGTTATTTCTTTGTCAGCCGTAGCAGAGAAGGTAAAAGAAGATTTAGAAGAGAAGAGAAACATAATTTCAAAGCCATCTGAACAAAATAAAGGTAAGCTTTCTATTAAAAATTACCTCTTGTTGTATGATAAGGAGCCTGAGCGAATATTTGATGTCTAGAGTGGTACCTTAGGGTAAGATTTTATAATTTCTTGTCTCTTATTTAAAATTTTTATTTCTTTGTCAGTCGTAGCAGAGAAGGTAAAAGAAGATTTAGTAGAGAAGAGACACATAATTTCAAAGCCATCTGAACAAAATAAAGGTAAGCTTTCTAATAAAATTAACCTCTTGTGTTTGTATGATAAGGAGCCTGACCGAATATTTATTCATCTTTTTAGGGTTCCGTACCCAAAGGGTAAAAACGGGACCATATTACTAAGACTAATGTCTGTCTGTCTGTCACCAGGCTGTATCTCATGAACCGTGATAGCTATAGACTGTTGAAATGTTCACAGATGATGTATTTCTGTTGCCGCTATATATAACAACAAATACTAAAAAGTACGGAACCCTCGGTGGGCGAGTCCGACTCGCACTTGTCCGGTTTTTTAACTTACCTGTTTTTCGGGAAAGATTTTTACACAACAGAGGGTTTAACCCCTTTTCCATGCATAATACGATTTGTCGACCATATACGCGCCAATAGTATTAAAATTTCATCATTCCAATTTAAGGTTCAAATTAGATTGGACTTTCGGGAAATGTGACTTGTCTTCAAATGAATCATCAATGCTGGATTAAATGAAAAATATTTAGACTTTTTGGGAAAACCTTGTATACTGGCGCCGCGCGGCCTGGAAAAGAGTTAACCCACAATTTTTGACCATCACGCACATATGAAAGGTTAGAGTTGTACTAACAGGATAATTACAACATTTAACGTTTATTTGTAGTGCCCAAGGAAATCACCATTCAACAGGCAGCCAAGATGCAATCCACAACTTCACATATGCCAGTTACGAAACCTTTGGAGACCATAGAACTAACCAAAATAGGATCAGGATCTGCCATGCCAGTAATTAAACAATGTCCCACAGTGATATTATCAACAAAAAATACTGATTCTAACTTCGAAAAGCGTTTAGAGACCACATTTCCAGCAGAAATGGGATCTGAGCCTACCGTGTCAGAAGTTACTAGACGTTTGGAGGGCACGGTATCAAAAAAAAAATTGGAACCTGTTGTATCAGGTGCCACTAATCGTTCGGAAGATAAAGGATCTGAAACTATACATTCGGAATTTACCAAAGCAAGTTTTCGATAACACATTATACATTTACTTACGTCCTCGTCATATATTTTCGGAAATACATGACGAGGAATTGAAATAAATGACAAAGGAATTGCTCGCCGTGTGTTGTTAATATCGCATCGCTAGTTCATGTTACACTCAGGTGCCAGTTTCTTTTTTCTGGCCTTTTTAGTGACGCTCTGTATTATTTAAAAAGAATTATGAATTTCAGAAAGTAAAACAGTCCGTACCCATTCCTGTGGAGGTAAAGCCTCCAACCACGAAATCTTCCCTTGCCTTGAAGAAGACGACAGATGAGAGAGCAGACGAAGACAATATCCTAGACGATATTGTAGTGCAACCTACTCGCGAAGAAACCAGGACCTCCGTATGGGTAAGTGGAATTATGGCATGGAATCGTATAAATTATATACTTTGGGACATTCCAAGAAAAGTGTCGGGTATGTGGCGCTATTTTATTATTTAATATTCAATTCAATTCAATTATTTATTCATAAAATTTTACATTTTATACGTCCGTCGGTTTACAATTACACATTACATTACATATTAAATATACATTTAACAACTATTACTATTACAATCAAAATACTTATTTACAAAAAGAATTCGTCAATGGTGTACAATGCATCTTTGACTAATTTTGTTTTCATTTGACGTACAAATGAAGCGTAACTCGGGGCCTGCTTTATTGCCGGAGGGATCTTATTATAAATCTTTGGACCAATGAAGTTAAGGCATTTTTTAGTTTTAGCCAGTCGTGTGTGTGGCAAACTCAGGTCATGTCGCCGTCGCGTGATGGAGCCGTGCGCATCAGCGTTGGTATGGAAGTGGTTAATATTACTTCTAACATACTTAGCCATTTCCAAGATGTAAAGACTAGGTACGGTTAGTATGTTGTGTTTTATGAACAAGTCCTTTGCAGGATGATCCCAACTAACACCAGCGATGATGCGACGTGCGTGATATTACCCTTCTAATAAGGCTAAGAAGCCGATATTTGGCATTAAACGTTTGATCACTTAGCTTTAAATGTGTACAGAATACAGATTTCTGCAGGCTATTAAGGTAGGTGCCATTGCGTCACGTCTCCGACACAGTAAACGATTTTGTAAAATGCTCCCACAGCGCATTCTCATTCCAACCAATGGTATAATGTATAAGTACAAATCTTTATTCTTTATTGCTCAGGCGCGGTAGCCCGCACGAGATTGTTATCATAATTTATTACTTAGAGTCAAAAGTTCACTTTAACAACTGCATCAAACAAATTATCTTAGTTATAAATAAAGTTTAAAAAACCCGGAGCCCGTTTAGATATAGACATTTGACTGGTGATGTCGAAATATAAATTGTAACTTCGTGAAAAACTACTACTAGAACTAGACCAAGATTACTGCAGCGATTTTTATATTTAGCACAGACGTGCTAGTGTTATTTAAACGTCATAATTTCATAAAAGTTTGACGTTTAAAATAACACTTCCACGTCTGTGCTATAAAAATCGCTGCAGAATTATCTTGGTCTCACTCTAGAATTTTGGTGATGTCGTTGACAATGAACAGAGTCAACGCCAAAGGGGCCAAATACATCATTAGGCCGTATTTTCACCGAGGCGGAAATAAACGGAGATGCGATGAGAAGAGACGTGCGAGAACCAACCAATAGAATCTAAAACAGCAGAGCGGAGAAGGGATGTCGTTTACAACTAATGCCCAATGGTTTATTTCTGCACGTCTCCTCTCATCACCGCTCTTCTCAGCCTCAGCGGAAAGGCAGCCTGAGACACTTTTGTTGCCACAGAAATAAGAAAGTACACGGATACATTTGGCTTCTTTGTCCGTCACTATCGAATTGATTCTGACTACCTATTTGGACTAGCTGAATATTGGTTTAATCTCAGCATATTGTTGTAGTCCGATGACCAAGAGGCCGGCGGGCTGCCGCGCACCGAGTCCATGTCCTCGAGAATGTCCCGAGCCGTTCGTCAGCTGTTCTGCTGCGGCATAGCCTACTCCCCCCCGTCCGAGGACAATATCTCCACTACGCGACTACCATCGGGCATTTGAAGAACCTCGTCATACCTACAAATGCAGTCCCTATTTTTTTTCTGATAAGCGTTATGCCTTTTTTAACAACTTGATGTTTTTTAACTACAGCTATGACTCTTCGTTTGTCGTACGGAATTTGTTTTTCGCTCCTGCGATGGTCAAACAAAGAGGCATAGCTATTATGGTTAATAATTAATGAACAATAAATTGTGTAAAAATATTTTCCAAACCTAAAGCTAATATACAGGGAGGAAAATGGGAACTACGTTTGTATGGAGTAGGTAGCTGGCGTCCACTATTGTCTTATGTCTTAGATCATGCGTAGTGCAGCTCAGTACCAATGCCTTATATATTACGTTAACCTTTACTATCTATCTAGAAGCTTCTTGGTTATGTTAATGTTTACTAATACAAGGGACCGTCAACCGGGGTGAATAGGGATGGCTGGGGTGAATAGGGACAAAACATAAAATGTTATTTACCTGACGATTTCTTAAAAAAATCTTACACAAATAGTATCATTCGATTAAAAATAATAGTAGAATTTGTATGATACAATTTGTGTCAGTAGTAATTAAGAAACTGTCAGGTAAATCACTTTTTAAGTTTTGTCCCTATTGACCCCAGCCATCCCTATTCACCCCGGTTGACGGTATAGGTAATTATATAGTTGACAGGCAGTATAAAGCTCAGTGCACTGAGCCGTGTAAATAAAGCCCACATTGTGAAATAACTTACAAATTTATCAATAGTGAGGGTCCCTACAGTTGGAGGTCTAGATATATAATATATTACACAGGGGTATATTTTAAAATATAAATAGGACTGCGTAATAACCTACTCATAAGAATAGGTACATGTTATTGTAATGTACATAATATTTAATGCAATAAAAATTTGGTTTTGGTTTTTATGTAGTGGTTTCAGTTATTTAGATAATTAATAGGTAGTGCTTTACCATCGATTTACCAGCAAGATGTGAGGCGAGTAAACTTCAAACTAGCTGCACTGAATAAGTTATTTTTGCACTATCGTTGGTAATAATTATAGTGATTCCGATTTTCAATAGTAAGTAAAATTCATCACTTTTCCTTGCATCAAAAATCACAAGGCTGTTTTACGCACTTTATATTTTCTCACTTATAAAGAATTATTAGGTCATATTAGACCCTCTCTCAATTATATGAGATTGTTTATGTTGTATTATCGCCCACACTGTTAACTGACAGTTCGTAAACCTTAAGAGTTTTGAATGATTCACGGTTAGTTTCACTAGACTTATATTGACCGGGATATAGACCGTGATTACCTTTTGTATTGTTTAATTAAGTCTAGTTAGTAAACCTTATTATAACAACAATACAATACACAACAATACAATGTACAATATTCTTATGATATAGTATGTAACCTGAAGAAAGAGCGGCGCCACCCAACACAGGCATTTTTGCTTAGCGGGTGGCTCCATCACCTTATATTATAAACTAAGTGTGTCTTACGCAATAAAGAATTTTGTTTTTTTTTTTTTAATTACGAAAGGCATAAGATCCACCGGTGGACAGTTAAGAGTATTGCTGTTTTTTTTTTTTTTTATGAAATAGGAGGCAAACGAGCAGACGAATCACCTGATGGTAAGCGATTACCGCCGCCCATGGACACCCGCAACACCAGAGGGGTTGTAAGTGCGTTGCCGGCCTTTAAGATGGGAGTACGCTCTTTTCTTGAAGGTTTGAAGGTCATATCGGTCCGGAAATACCGCAGGCGACAGTTCATTCCACAGTTTAGCTGTGCGAGGCAGGAAGTTTGTATGAGTAATGTTCCTGAATGGCGCAGATGCGGGGTTTCGATCTGCTTCCGTGTCTGGGCTAATCGAACCCTTCCACGGAGATGAGAGGAATCAACCAATAGGTATCATTGATTGTAATCCACATCTCTGCTGCGCTCCGCTGGGTTACAAGTAACTACTGTCCGCGCGCGAATTCCGTGCACGGCTGAGGAATGTTAGGAATGTTGGGCGTCATGACAGAGTAGTGTCATTTTGTACGTACGGGCGCGGCGCACACCCTCCCACTTCCTCGACCTCCGAATGCACGGAATTGGCGCGCGGACAGCCTCAGTGGGAAGGTTCCCTAAGGCCCTGAAATTGACGTAAAGTAATCGTCATATGTTTTTGAACTGGCAGTGGAATAATAATATAGTACCGACTTATTTGGTATTCAAAATATTTCAGACCACAAATGATGATATATCACAAAAGAGAGTTTCCTGGGATGATTTTGAATATCTTGATAAAGTGCAATTACAGTTATGATTATTAATTATATAATTTACTACCTGCCTGTTGTGTGTCTGTTGCTTACCTCTACTTCTGTTGCTGTTTTATTTCTGTATTCTTTTATTGAGGTGTGCAATAAAGAGTATTCATGGTAGGAACTCCAAAAATACGCACGAAGCGTTTTGCTTCCACATTTCTTATGCGAACTGCCAAAGAGTGGAACGCCCTGCCCGAGTCTGTGTTTCCGCATGAGTACAATCTGGGGCTCTTCAAGACAAGAGTTAATAGGTATCTCATAGGTAAGCGTGCTCCACCATAGACGGCATCATCACTTACCATCAGGTGGGATCGTGGTCAAACGCCTGCTTTTTATTGTGTATTCTATTGTACCTACAGTGATTGATAAGAAATATTTTACGCGTGTCGGCAAGCCTATAAAAAGTAAAAGATTCAGTTAAGATAATGTCTGTATCGCTGTAGATTAAGGCTGTGGTTTCCATCAGAGATGTGCGAGAATGCATTACGACCACAGAACTAAATCAATTACGACGGATGTGTTTGTTATGAACCAAATCAATAGAATGACTTCATTTACCTATCCTCGCTTAGCGCAGCTAGTGGATAATATTTTTTTCTTTCTTAACAAACGCTAAGTAATTTCTTGGTTGACACGCAGGATGTAATTAAGATAGCTTTTTTTGTATACCTACCTAGAAGCACTGGTAAATACGAAATAAATAAGTAAGTTTACCCGCCAAAGGTAACCTTATATCAGCTGCTGCTGTCCATAAAGTAGGTTAAAACATTGCATTGCAGATACTGAGTGACACACCCTCGACCTCCAGAGCCAGCATGCCATATACAAAGCCATGCGGCATTGCTCTATGCTTACCCCGGGTTAGTCACTCATAGACTTATACCGCGCTGTACACACTCACCAGGGACCCAGAGACAGACTGAGAACAAGATGTGTACTGAAGGGAGCAGTCACTTCTCGTCTCGCTCTTACTCGTCTAGTCTGGCCCTTCTCCGATTGGGTCGGTTTTTTGCCGAGACTCTGTGGGAGGCTATCGACCAGTGTGTACAGCCGGCATGAGACACCTTAGTACAAAGCGCACGAATTTTATTTGTAAAATGCCACAATTCTAGCAGCATTGTAGCAGCACAACTTATACAGGATGGCCAAAAAATATGTGCATTCCCATTGCCAGGGAGATTTTGGGATTATACTGAGCAACTTTTACTTTAATTATGGGACCAACCCCGAAATCGCAAAAAAACATTTGGCTGTTTCATACATTTTGACTGATGGTTCATTTTCTATGGGAGGGTAAATTATTTTTTCGCGGTTTCGTGGTTGGTCCAATAGTCAAAGTTGCTCAGTATAATCCCAAAACCTGGCAACGGGAATGCACATAGTTTTTGGCCACCCTGTATAAATCATTTTATACTATAAGACTATAACAGACCTAAAGCTTTATTTTTTGTAAATATTTTTATTTTACAAGAGTACTGATCCTAATTGTATACAAGCGTAATTGAAATAAGCGGTCACGCTCTCATACTTTGTATGGGAGCGCCACGGGAGCGCTTATGTTTTATGGTCTCGATTATCCTGTATACTAGCAGTATCTGTGTATCTGTGTGTGTGTGTGTGTGTGTGTGTGTGTGTGTGTGTGTAGCAGTGTCTGTGTGTGTGTGTGTGTGTATCTGTGTTTTACCAAATAACTAAAACACGCGAACGAATTCTTGAAATAACGCAGCATTGTTCCCAGTTCCCATGTAGCTCAAATTGGACATGATCTGAGCTTTTGAAATATTTTCAGTGACTATCAAGTTACAATACTGTTCAACAAATAATAAGTCACGCTTTCCTCTTTCAGAGATCTGAGTCACCTATTAACAGCACAGCTAAAACAGGAATCCATATTGAAATCTCTAAGGTAATCACCTCTTATAAACTCAATAAGTTATTTACGATTACGAGTATCATCATTTTCAAGTTTGCGGACGTCAGAACCCTATCTCAAAAAGCTTACAATTACAGTTTACAAGTTGAAATTGTAGATTTAACAAGTATTTGTACCAGAACACATAAATAATGAGATTAATGAGCGACAAATTTGTTTGTTTTATTTTTTACAAATATATAAACTTTAGGATTAAATCTACATTTTCACATTGCAGCGTATCGTATAACAAAATTGTGCATACGTCAGAATAAAATATGAAGCTTTTATACATCGTAGCGTATCACAAAAATTTACTGCCAACTTATTTTGATATTTTTATTCCCGATAAAATACTCGGTAGCCGCGCTTCTTTTTACCGATGGCCTATTTAGCTTATTTATTTTAATTTTGTTTTAGCAGGGATCTTTAGTAGGATCTAGAAGTCAATTTACTATTTCCGAAATACAGGAAATAGAAAATGAACAGATTCCGGTGACAAAATCAGCTGAGGTAACGTACAGTCAGATGTTTATAACCTTATACTTTGTAGATTTTATTTTGTTCACAGTTACAAATGTAGTCCATCGTTTTTTCACGGAAACGTACGAACGTGACTTGCTATTTCAGTCAGTCTCGGTACAAAAAGTACCGAGGTTGACTGAAGTAGCATGACAAATACCAAGATAGATAATTCCGTAATAGATGGATACAGTCTAAGGAAAAAACTTGCCTCGAAAATCACGAAAATTTGATTCTCGATTAGATGTCGCTACTACCTTTGGCCGAGAGAGGCTTACGAGAGTATCGTATAGAGGGCGTTGACGGTTTCGTTTGTTATTTAACAATTTTAAAATATCAGTGAAAGAACATGGGTCAAAATAATAAAAATAATTAATGCAAATAAAAAATCATTTATCCATATTTAAATACATTCTATCGTATTTTTATAAATCTTCATTTTTAGTTTTAAAATGTGTCGATAGATGGCAGTGAATTTACTGTGGTTACAAAATTTACTATGACAGTACCGCTCTATACTATTATATCCTCTTGGCAAATACGAACGTTTCCGAGAAAATACGATAGAAAAACAATTATGCACTACATCTGTATTAATATTAGTTATCAATATTATGATTCCGTTACAGCAATTTTCAACAACACCGCATTGCTTGAGCGTGCTACTTGAGAAGCTTGATACTATATGCGACAAAATAATACATTATTTCAACAAATGAAATGATCATATATTTATAAACATTTACAAAAAAACATTATAAACTTTTTATTATTCCGAACAGTGACTTTCATTTAACAACCTTACAATAGTAATTCAATTTAGTTGATCCTCATTTCTATTTATTTTTATCTTAGTTTGGTTTGTACAACGATCAGTCAAGATTTCAGAAAATAATGATCCAAACAACCAGCAAAATCTTGAGCGCGCCTTGCTACATATCGTACAAGTATAAGCAGGTAGGTGTACATAGTGTGTACACACAGCAGAAGCTTTATATATATAAGCCTACACGTTCCGTCCGCAGCACGATTCCATGAGGCTTACCTCACGCTCACGAGGCATATCATGATCATGTTGCGCGCCTCGCTTCCTATTGTGTAGGTAAGGTGTATTGAGTAAGCAAGAGTAATTGAGATCTACACGTTCCGTCCATAGCACGATTCCACGAGGTAGTTGAGGCTTACCTCACGCTCACAAGGCATATCATGATCATGTTGCGCGACTCACTTCCTATGGTGTATGTAAGGTGTATTGAGTAAGCAAAAGTTATTGAGATCTACACGTTCCGTCCACAGCACGATTCCACGAGGTAGTTGAGGCTTACCTCACGCTCACAAGGCATATCATGATCATGTTGCGCGCCTCGCTTCCTATTGTGTAGATAAGGTGTATTGAGTAAGCAAAAGTTATTAAGATCTACACGTTCCGTCCACAGCACGATTCCATGAGGTAGTTGAGGCTTACCTCACGCTCACAAGGCATATCATGATCATGTTGCGCGCCTCGCTTCCTATTGTGTAGGTAAGGTGTATTGAGTAAGCAAGTTATTGAGATCTACACGTTCCGTCCACAGCACGATTCCACGAGGTAGTTGAGGCTTACCTCACGCTCACAAGGCATATCATGATCATGTGGCGCGACTCACTTCCTATGGTGTAGGTAAGGTGTATTGAGTAAGCAAAAGTTATTAAGATCTACACGTTCCGTCCACAGCACGATTCCACGAGGTAGTTGAGGCTTACGTCACGCTCACGAGGCATATACCTAAATGATAATGTTGCGTGCCTCGCTTCCTATGGTGTATGGTGTGTAAGGTGTATTGAGTAAGAGCTTTATTGAGATTTACACGTTCCGTCCACAGCACGGGTCCCTATGCCTTTCTAAGTAATCCTGTACATAGCGCACGCTCCGAGGGATGTTGCAAGTATTGCAGGGGCAACTCTTGAGTGGTGCAAGATGCTTGAAACTAAGCGCACGTGCCTGGTCGTAGTCTCTCGGACGAGGGCGCCAGCACAGGTCGTAGGAGCCGTCGGTGCATGTCATTTTGCGGCAAATCTGGGAACATCCAGGAAAACAAATTTATTTTAATGTAAACAACCGTATTTTCCATTTGATCGTAGGCTTTGTAATTTATTTTTGTGTTTGTTGTCGAGCTCCAAGGACGGGTACCTTATCGGCAACAAGTACCTATCCTGCCTTGGAGGTAGATATTAATTCACACTACACAATTTACAGAAAGATCACTTCCCAGATTCTTGTTTTTCTCCAAATCTGAGAAACACTAAGTTTTTGCAATACCTGCTTGTATTCTATCTGTTGTTTGTTATTTTATTAAATGAGCATGGTCACTGAGCGACACTAGATGATCGTCACAGGAAAAGCGTCAGGACAGTTACAGGTCTAGTTCACAGGCGGCACGAACGGGTGGTCCGGCGGCTCAAAGCACCTCCCGGGCATTTGAAATATGCCTAGATTACACCTGAATTACTATAATCCATGCTACATAATCATCACGGCATGGGTCCGAACATTCACAGGTCCAATTGACAGGTAGCAAGCAGGGCTGTCGCGGTGGCTCGCAGCACGTGCACTAACAGGTGGTTTACACCTGGGTCACCCCTAGATTACTCCTGGAACACTAACCGATAATCGTCACGACAGGACGTCCGGGCGGTCAAAAGTCCAATTGACTGGTGGCACGCAGGACTTCAGCCCCTGACGCGCGATAACTTCTGAAGTACATCTGGAAGGTCACTTACCGAAGCTAGATAATCGACTCTACAAGCGTCCTAACAGTCACCAGCAGTCTAGTTCACAGATGACGCACTAACACCTAGAGTACTTTTGAAGTACAACTGGAGTAAATCTGGAAGGTCATTTACCGATGCTAGATAATCATCACGGCAGGCGTCCGGACAGTCACAAGTCCAATTGACAGGTGGCACGCAGGGCATGTACGGCGGCTGGTAGCACGTGCACGGGTGCACGCAGCACCCCGGCGTGCAGCAGGAATTGCAAAGCGAATACGCCTGTAAGCCATCATCAACTGAATTAGCTTATAAGCAAAGTATTAGGTGTTCATAGTTCTGTATCAGGTTTTCATGGCTCTGATGTACGCCATGATAACTCTATACCGTGTACGCTTTGCACAGAATTTGACATGACATTTGCAAAGTCTGCACAGCTGACACTAAAAATATGGAGAATATATACAGGGAACAGATGTAATGCAGCGGTGGCAGCATGGTTGTATTTTTATCGCTGTCACTACGCCTGTCACTTTCGCACTTACTTGTTAGAACGTGAGAGGCATGGTGACAGGCGATAAAAATGCAACCGTGCTTAGCCCGGAGTGTTTATGGATGAATCAACTTTTTCTTGTCACTGGTTGTCATGGTTATATGGTCTCCTGGATCGCTCTTTAAGCCCTAGTTGTAGACCATTTAAATTAACTAAACATGCATTTTCGTGGAGGTTATAAGCCTTTTCATAGTGGGTTATCTACCAACGTATATATGTAGAACTAGTTATAACATTTCTTCTAACAAACTTTGCTACTATGACAGTAGAGAATAACAACAAGAAATAGTTGGTTCACCGTTATGTTAAGGACAATTTTAAGAAGAGAGTAATTTACAATCCGTAATGTTCGAAACACTGACTAGTAAATCTCTTGACTGTCTTTTGTCATAATTATGTAAATTATACTATTAGCCATAACACGTACTTATAAGCGTTATTGAAGATATGAGCAATCGATTCCATCGTGCAATAAATATGGTAGTGCTTGAAACAAACATAACCCCAAAATGTTTTTCAAAATGTATCTTTATTACTTGTACTACGTTTTTCTAATAAAAATAAAGCAAAAAAAAATCTTACACTGGTTCCAGGCCTTCGCACCAACTGCTACATCGACGCCTGGCAGACCGTGCGCATCCCATATACCCTCACCTGGAACCAGAGATGGGCATTAATCGATTAATATTTTAGTTAACTAATCAATCGATTAAAAATATCAATCGTCATTTTTTAATCGCGATTAATTTAGTTGCGATTAAATTAGTTGTGAGAATGTTCGACTAACAACTAAATTAGTTTTAGTTTCAATCGACTAAATTTCACGATTAAATCTATATTAAAACTACGTAGTCGCCCGTTTTTGCATTTTTTATCTTGCAATATGTAACTACAAGTACGTATGTATGTAACATACGGAGGTACTCGTATGTTGTAACTATGTTAGTTTGGGTAGAATTTTGCGACTTATTTTGAAGCAGATATCTTCATCCGATTGAGCTAAAATTATGTATACACGTTTAATTTGAAATGCTTGAATGACAATGCAAATAATGCCATAATATTATTATAACGATATATTGGTAATAACGACAAATAGCGAAAAACTGTATTGTTTACAAATCGCAAACAATAAAGTAGGTTGGTGCATCTATCTATCTATACTTATAATAAAGCGGAAGAGGGTCGAAAGTCTGTACATGGAAGATATTCGAAAAAAAATTGGCTGGGGATACTTAGAATCGATAACAGAACACATTCCAACAGTTTTTAGAATTTTTGTCTGTTTATCTGTTTGTCTGTTTATCTGTTTGTCTGTTTATTTGACCGCGCTACAAATGAAAACGGCTGAACGGATTTTGATGCAAACTTTACTAATCTGTCGAAAAAATCCACGGCCAGGTTATAGGCTATAAAAATTTGAGAAATTTTACCCCTAAGGGGGTTAAAAAGGGGGATGAAAGTTTGTATGGAGTTCAAGATTTATTTTAAGCTAGCAATTTGAAACTTCGTAAGAAGATATATTATTGAAATACAAGAAAACTAATTTCAGCGTTTTTGAAAACTCATCCCATAAGGAGGTGAAATAGAGGTTGAAAGTTTGTATGGAGTTCAATTTTTTTTTTGAGTGCGTTACTTGAAACTTTGTATAATGGGCATATTATTATAATACAGGAAAAGTTATTTTAGCGTTTTCAAGAATTCGTCACCTAACAGGGTTAAAAGGGGGTTGAAAGTTTGAATCCATTACAAATGCTTTGAAACTTCTTAGAAATGTATGATAGACGATTACAAAAAAACTAATTTTGACGTTTTTGGAAATTTAACCCCTCAGGGGGTTGAAAAGGGGATGAAAGTTTGTCTTGGGGTGCAAATTTTATTTTAAGTCAGGAACTTAAAACTTTGCAAAACGTTAATTATATTAAAAAGCAAGAATTTTTTTTCAGCGTTTTTAAAAATTCATCCCCCATGGAAAAAGGGGTTAAAAACTTTATCTTGATAACTATATCATTTTAGCTACTAGGCCAAGTTAGGTATCGTTTTTGTATAAATCGGGTATGCCGAATTCATTTATGATATCAAAATGACACCATTCCCGAGTGAAAACACAAAAAAAATGAAAAAAACTTTTTTTAATTTCTCTTTACGCTTAAACCGCTAAACCGATTTAGATAAAATTTGGTATAGAGATAGTTTGAGTCCCGTGGAAGAACATAGGGTAGATTTTATCCAAAAAATTGAGACTGCGTGATTTTGAAAATCGTAAATGTTAAATTCGGTGTTTGCCACCATCGGAATTGTTATAGTCGAAATTATGTAGTTCGGAATTTACAAAATTCGGCTTTTTGGGTTTTCGGAAATATAAATCTTCGTGATTTTCATCATTCGTAATTATGACAGTCGGAATTTTGATGGGTCGAGCATTTAAAAATCGGAATGATAAAATTCGACATTCTAAAATTCGGAATAATATTTTTTCGGAAATATGTAGTGTACCCGATTTGGATAGGTACAGTCAAGGACGTAAAAATACAAAAATGGTACTGTATCGTTTGATATACACCTACTACTCTATGCCGTTTAAATCACGTCAAAAATTTGAATAAGGGCAACAAAAACCTTTTGGAGTGTAATTTTATTTAGTGGTAGCAAAGAGGATGTAATATTATAGAGCGGTACTGTCATAGTAAATTTTGTAACCACACTGCCATCTTTCGACACACTTTAAAACTAAAAATGAAGATTTATTAAAATACGATAAAATGTATTTAAATATGGATAAACGATCTTTTTTATTTGCATTAATTATTTTTATTTTTTTGACCCATGTTCTTTCACTGATATGCGTTAAAATTGTTAAATAATAACAAACGAAACCGTTAACGCCCTCTATACGAGAGTAGGCAAAAGGTAGTAGCGACATCTGATCGAGAATCAAATTTTCGTGATTTTCGAGGCACGTTTTTTCCTTAGACTGTATCCATCTATTACGGAGTTATATCTATCTTTGGTGGTAGGTACCTAATTGTAAAATATTTTATCTGGACTACAGTCCTCTAGCGTATCCATTTGTCAACTTTACTTTAAGTTCCGTCTCCCGGGGACAGGGAGATAAATTAGGGGTGAATTAGCCGCTTACTGACACAGACCGAATTCCACGCAGGCGAAGCCGCGGGCACAGCTAGTTATTAATACTTTGAATTATACGATACTGAGTAAATCTTAGACATAGAAACTATCAATATTTTGCTGTCTCTGACAATAGTAAAACTATTTTTAGTGTCACGCGGTGACAAAACAATGGGATAATCCTACTTACCTGGAACTGGAAGTTGTTTGTTGCATTTTGGTGCAAGTGCCGACGCATCTTCTAAAAATAACACGTTCTATTGAATGACACATCTGCATGTTGTTTATTATATACGCGGTCTATTTTGTTTTTAACGTGTGGTCATTAAACTTACTTACTTTTGTAGCAAAATAATAGTGAGAACAGATCTCACTCCTTAGAAACGGTCAAAATATCGTAAGTAATACATGACTATTTTATTTTTAAACATCCGTTAAGATGTCCTAATCAGTCTGTCAACATAGCCATACCGAGGTATTCTATTCAATTTGCTTCTAACATTAGTCGCGAGAAAATAGTCTAACTAATTAGTCGATTACAAAATTTAGTTGTCCGAAATCAATCGGCAACTAATTTAGTTGCAACTAAATTAGTTGCACTCTATACAACTAAGATTGATCAATCGTCGTTTTCAATCGTCAGTCGCAATTAATTCTTGTAATCTTAATCGTTAATCGTTAGTCGATTACATTTTGCCCATCTCTGCCTGGAACCAGTGTACGATGTTTCAGTTTATTTGGAATTTAGGTTTCGCACACACCCTGGACAGAGGCGTATGTTAAACAATAAGGGGCAGCATACGGAGCATTCCATGAAAACATCAACTTTTTGTCTCTTACGAAACGCTGTGGCAGCTACCTACCCTAATAAAACGTATTAGCTGCTAAGAAACTACCAATCTTAAAGCCGAGTTAATATTACAATGCTAATAATTAGTTTGCTAATTTTACTTCTCGCAAATATTAAAAAGGTGCTGTCCCTTACGAAATATTTCATGGAATGCTGCCATACAACAGCCGGGGCGAATATACCTAATAGGGAAGACTAAAGCACATCGTCTCCGCTGCCTTGGCCACCTCGAAAAGATGGGTGAATATCGGGCAATCAAAAGAGCATACTCGTAATTGGGTAGATCAACTGGACGCCGTCCTGTTGGTCATCCTAAATATCGTTGGGCGGATAGATTGGAGGTAGATCTCCGTGAGTTCGGCGTCGGCGAAAGCAGCTGGTGTGCGCTCAGAAGGGCTACCGCGAAAACCGAAATTCCCAAAATGCGGGGATCTTTCTCTTTTACTCTAATGAAGGCGTAATTAGAGTGACAGAGAAAAATGCCAGCAATTTACGAACTTCGATTTTCGCGGTTGTGTTGGAAGCCAAGACTGATTTTGGGTCATCGCGCCAGCCAAGTAAGTAGTAGTAAGTATTAAGTATATTTACCAGAAGAAAAGAAGGAGCCAGAAGTGGTTTTTTGAAGTTTAGGTTTAGGTTACGAGATGGCAGACGCTCCAAGAATGTAGCATGCGTGAAACGTAGGGAGCAGTATCTGTGCTTGCATGGAGACTATATAAAGGAGCCAAATCTCTATGTATGAAAAGTGTCCATCAAAAAACAGTAATTAGGCGGCGCCACCATACACCGAAATACTACCAAAAACAACCTACGTAATTTGGTCGGGTTATTTTTTGCCTTATATGGTTCATGTTATATTCATGTCCCAGAGCCTAACTAGCGCCACCGGAGAGATTAGGAACTATTATTTAAAGCTGAATGCGGTCACTTTTGCAACAATTCTGCCATAAGAGATTGGCATCCTTTCTTTACCATCCATATGTGCTTGCTTATCGACTTGAAGTGTAAATGTCAAGTCAATGTCAAGTTTATGTTTTCGAAAGGCCACAAGGCGACAAACCCTTTCACGAACATAGTTCCTATATTATTATGTACCGGGCATAGAGTAACTTAGACTAGAGCGGTACTGTCATAGTAAATTTTGTAACCCCAGTAAATTCACTGCCATCTGTCGACACACTAAAACTAAAAATGAAGATTTATAAAAATACGATAAAATGTATTTAAATATGGATAAATGATTTTTTTATTTGCATTAATTATTTTTATGATTTTGACCCATGTTCTTTTACTGATATGCGTTAAAATTGTTAAATTGTTAAGTTAAAAACAAACGAAACCGTCAACGCCATCTATACGACAGTAGGCCAAAGCTAGTAGCGCCCTCTGATCGAGAATCAAATTTTCTTGATTTTCGAGGCACGTTTTTTCCTTAGACTGTATCCATCTATTACGGAGTTATATCTATCTTTGATACCGGGCGAGCGAGCGTGCCCAATGGGGTTGGCCGGTCGAAATAATTAGCAGATGGCGCCTGCATAGCTTGCCCTGTCAATCCCTAGAATTGTGTCAAATTTTTGTTTTTTTGAATGCCCTGGATGCCAGCCCTTTAAGCCAAATCTCATAGAAAAAGGGGCAAGCTATGATGGCGGCATCTCTGCAAACCTTTGACAGTTGCCAACCCCATTGAGTCATCTATAAATTTGTCATCAGTTTAGGGCCTTCTCGTATTTTTTTGGCAAATCCTCAGTTCTGGTCTTGAAGTCAATAATGATTAAGTGTTATTCCTTAACGGAACCTACTTCGGCAAGTGGCCTATATCTAAACTGACAGACAGACAGGCAGATAACGTTACTTTCACATTAGTAGAGATTGGAATTCGTTTCAAAAGGTAAAAAAATATTACCAGCCAAACGGCGCGTGCTATTTCATTACGGACATAGGGGAGGCAGTTGAGTAGGAGACAGTGTTCGAATTTGGACAACTCCGGAACACCAAAGTTCTTTGTCACGCCTGACGCGGCCAACAGCACCTTAAAAGAATAATGTTAGAGGTAATAGTGGTAGTATATGATAGTAGAATTCGGGTGAAAAACTACTGACATCTCTTAATTCTCTTGTTAAAATTTATTAGGCCAGACAATGGTAACAGTTTTAATCTTGTTGTTTTGTGATACATTTTGATCAAAGTCACTGGTAGTAAGATTTCTAAATAATAACATCTGGCGTTATCTTTCGTAAAATAGCATAGACGTGTCCGAGACTTGTTCGCCCTACAGTGAAGTTAATATCCGTGATCGCGAGTTTGTGACTCCACGGATCCGATTTTAGAGAGTACACTACGTTTTTAGGTTTCAAGAAGGTGCAAAGGACTGGGAGCATTTTTCACATGTCAATCAACACATTGAGTGATACGGCTTGCGATGTACAGTCGAGTTCATAAATATGTGTACATTTCTTCACCTTAATCCATTGCAATAAGGTGAAAAAATGTATACATATTTATGAACTCGACTGTACCAGTCGATCACGCTCCGCGGTTGTTGCGCCATTGCGTCCTAGCTAAATTGGTTGTTCAATACTTACGCTATAGAATTTCCAATTTAGCAAGAACCCTAAATGGCAAAACAATCCCGTGTGGTGACTGTAATGTACCTATTATTGCTACTTTTTGCACTCCACATCGTATCCATACTAGTAGTTAGCGACACTTTTACCAACAACAGGTGCAGTAATCACTACGCCTTTTAAAACAAAGTCCCCCTCCGCGTCTGTCTATGTATGTTCGCCTTAAACTCAAAAACTAATGAACGGATTTTCACGCGGTTTTCACCTATCAATAGAGTGAACCTTGGGACTTCCGGTTCGAGCGCCATCTTGATAGTTGGCATCGTGATTAATTGCTTTGTTTTTTGCTCATTAATATTGTTTAAAGTGTAATATCGATAGCTTATTATACATTAAACTAATGTGGTAGTGTGCAGTAAATGGAGAATTAATTTTGAAGCGCGTTTAACCACCATCTTGGAGTCAACGGCCGGTAGTCCACGTGCTTCTTGTAAAGTCTAGCTATCGATTTACAAGAGCTAACAAATCACCGTACACTGTCTTGTACAACCGTACAATTTTTGTCGTTTTTAAACCTCTTAATACCTTGATACTGGCGAAATAGTCCCACTGGGCTGAAGCCATAATTTTAAAAGAAGAAGAAGAAGAGTGAACCTTGAGAAAGGTTTCGGTGTATAATTTGTTAAGGTTTCTCCGTGCGGGTCGCTAGTGCTCTATAAAGGTACTTACTTGACTAGCAAAAAACTGACAGCACGGTGCACAAGTATTCAGACTGTCGACGTAAGCGCACTGCACCACCCCTCCCTGCCCCTGCAGCCCCCGCGCCACGTTGATGGTCGTGCGCGCGATGGCGTAGGCCCCGGCGAGGCAGGCGGTCTCCTTGCAGCAGGCTTTGGCAGCGCAGACGGCATCGCCTCCGCCCATTATGCAGCTGGTTAAACATTCGACCTGGAACATTCGTTGTTAGGTTTCAAGACGAGAGATTTACACAGAGCTTAATTTCGGACGCCCAGAACGCCTATTGTGAACAGTCATGCTCACAGTGCTGCGAAACGCTATAGCTTCTTAGCTCATGCTGCTCATGCTAAAAAGTGTTATAATAACCGAATAACGTAAGTGCTTGTAAAACGCATGACGCTCCCTTGAGTCAATCATTTTGGCAAATGAGAGATGTCTTAAAATATGACATATTTCATGTACTTCAAACGGTTTACGCAACTTTTAAGCAGCTTTGCTACAGAATTAGTCAGACAATTTGGTGTGTAGGTATTTACACGTCTCGTCAAAATTAATCTAAGTGTGGCTCACTCGAGAAGGATCTACTTAAAACAACCGCACATCTCACACCTGCTAATGTCTATTAGCTTCATCAGATGAACAACCACCCTGATATGATAGAAAGCAATTATCTTCTCATATTACAGTATTGTAAATAGAATATCAATTTTGAAAAAAAAAGGAAGCTAAAGACTAACTATGCAGGACTACCCTTGACGAGACGGCTCAAACTCATGGCTCAAAAATTGGGATTTTGCCAGCTGGTCCTCTGATCTTTGTGTATGTAATTTGAGTCATCTATTTAAAAAATCTTTATAGGTAGGATTACCTGTTCTTCAGTGAGCATGCAAGGATGCACAGCAGAGGAGAGAATCGGTACCATCGTCTGCGGCGTGGCTCCTCCGATAACGGGCACGCGCACCTTAAAATATGTTAAGTCTTTATTTCCCGAGTATATGTGACGTTTTCAATCAAAAGGTACCACATTGTCGCTTACCATAAGGACGAAAATTGCTTGTATCTTTACGAAAAACCTGTCAGAGCGTCCTTATGGCAAGCGACAATGTGAACCTTTTGCTTGAAAACGACACATAATTTCAGTTACGACCTCATGGTGCATCGTTAATGCAGGTCGTTGATTTGAGGATGTCTTTACTTCATTAGCTGTGGTTGATGTACAACAAATCGTGTTAAAATATTTTCAATAATGTTAATATCCAGAGACGAAAATGAGGAAATGAGGAAAATTTGTATGAAAAGGCGATTTCGCACGGGTCCTCCACTTTCGTCTTAAGTCAGTATATTTTTCAAAACGTTATTTGGGGATGTTAAGTAGAGTTGGCAATAAATTTAATAGAGTTAGACTAAGATATAAGTGCAAAGTGTTATTTATACGTCATAATTTCATAGAACGACATGGACGTTTAAAAAAACACCTGTACTGCGTGTGCTATCAAAATCGTTGCAGACTTGTCTTGGTCTAACTCTAAATATGTTTTTGTTAATAAGATTTTTGGTGTAAACTTATTTTTCATTATACTCACCGTCTCCGGTGGCACGCGCAGAAAATCCGCCATCACCGTATTAGCGCGCACACAGTTTAGTTCAACGCAGCCGAGAAGTTTGCGCGGGTCGTAACAACTGCGCAGCCGCTGGATCTCCGCCACGATCGGCACCATACTCTCTACCGGCTCCGTTGCTACTATTGTAAACGTCTGGAAAAATAGAATTATAATCTACATCATCATCTTCATTATCATAACCATTATAAGTAATTCTCATCATCATTAGCTCCAATCATCGTATATATGTATAATCATCGTCATCTTCATCATTTCTGTCTCCAACACAACCAACATCATAAACATTATCATCATCACAAAAGTCATCTTTAGCAATATCATTGTCATTATCATCACCATCTGTTCAACACAACCGAGAAGCTTGCGCGCATCGGAGCGCCGCGCAGGCGCTGAATCTCCGCCACTATCGGCACCATACTCTCTACTGGCTCCGTTGCTACACTTAATTGCTACTATTGTGCATGCCTGGAAAACATCATTGTTATCACCTTCATCGCTCATACTCGTCATCATTAGTTCCATCACTAAAACAACCCACGTCTTTATTATTGTCATTATTAGAATTTCTTATTCACTATTATCGACAACAACATTCATTATTATCATCAACAAAAACAGCATCATTACCAACATCACGATCATTATCATTATCAGGAGCCTAGCCACTGAGAACATTGGTATCTGTTGTTATTTAATATACTAGCTTACTGTTGGACATGCGTTGCAGATTTGAATAGCGATGTCAGAGACGGCAGGGGCGTTGGTTTCAAACGAGTCACATTGGTTCCGCACCATAATCACCACGATCTTGGCGTCCTGTAAAATGTTATAAGTAATCCTATAATGTTTAAGAAATATAGACGATTAAATAAGTACCATTTCAAACACGATGTAAAAATTGTTAATGAAATAAATAATAATAAATAATAATTCGGCCCCACGCACGCCTTCCAAATGTCCGGGACCCCATGGTCCCGAGATTATGTAAAGGACGAACATAATAATAATATACGAGTTCATGCGTGGCCGGGTTTTATCGTGTACTAAACGTAGAAACGTAGAATAGAACGAAGATTTAAGTAAATATTGTATTTAATGTAGTAATTATAAGAGACTCTTGAGTCTCGGCCACGGAACAGCTCACGCAGCTCAGCACACGGAACGCTGCATTGGTTATAAAAATAAAAATATGGCGGTCGGCATTAGCATTGGGCGATAATAGTCATTTCGCATAATATTCATTTGGCAGAATTTTCTAAGTGGGTTAGGTTAGGTTAGGGTTTTCTGCCAAATAATATTATGCGAAAAAAAGTCTGCAAAGTAACATTATGCGAAATGCAATATGCCAAAAGTATTTCTGCCAAGCGATATTTCTACCAAGTAACATTATGCAATACAAAAATATGTCAAAAAACTTTCTACAACACAATAGGGAACCCTATAGAATACCTACCGTCAGCGCATCACACAGCATATGACGCCCTGAATAGGACGACACTTTGCACTTGGTGTCGACGTGACTCAGTTCCATACCAAAGCCACAGGTGGCGCATTGGTCGTACAGCGCCACCTCGTCCAGCAGTGGGCATTGTTTTAGAAGTAGGGCGAGCGGCTGACCTAGAAGGAACCAAAGTTTTATTGACTACATTTTATAATAATATTTTTACAAATGGACACAAGCTTCATAAGTCCTCGCGATCGTGTAAAAGTACAAATTCAATTCGAACTTTTATATACATAAACAAAATTGTATAATAAAAAATATTCAATAGTTCATTTTTCACTTTACGGCCATGTGAGGGTAGCGAAACGGCCAAGCCACACATTTTGAATTTTGACTAAGTTGTAGAGTTTGTGAAGCTAGGGCTTGTAGAGTTAGAAGCTTGGCTTTACAAGAATCTGATAACTTTTTGACAGTGCGAGCCTTATGGTTTCGTCTTGGCAACATTTTACATGAAAATGTTTTTGGTGGGATATAAGTGATATAACATACCAGTACATCCAGCCGCCCCGCAAATGGTAACTTTCATTCCAGCAGGGCAAGTGCTGTACCGGGGACACCCGCAATGATTGAAGCCCTTAACCCAGTCTGCCTTCGCATTGCTGACTTGCCTGATACCTCGACATAACACTCTTAAAACACACAGAACCATTATTCGTACTTGGAATTTTATATATTTTTTTGCATGATTTATATTTTACTACCGAAAATTTAACATTAGTTTGACATTTTTGAAGTTTCTACAGTTCTTCTTTATTTTGAGATAAATATCGAAACTCTTTGCTTACCTATTTACTCAGCTAGTTTGGTTGAATCATACTGTCATCAAACTGTCATACTGTCAGTTCGTGCGTGTCAATAAGTATTTAGCAAGGTATTATTTTCCTATCTGTATATTTTTGCAGATTTCGATTTAAAATACGTAATTAATAGGAACGACCTCGGCCGTCCGCGCGTCCCGGCCTGCAGCTCACCCTGCAGGTCGTACTTATGGCACAGGGCGGACACGCTATACATCAAAAATCACTTGCGTCTCTATGTGTGAACGGCACGTCTCATGCGTCATTGTGTACCGAGCGGTCGGCAAAAGGTCGTCAATCTGCTGTCGCGGGGCGAGGTAATTCGAATTGGGGCGGGGCGGTGCGTGGCCGTTCTGTATGACAATTGATAATATTATTCTGTGCTTATGGTGAACGAGTTTATATTTACCTATCATACTCTACTTTTCAAGTTATAGATACTGCTTTGTGATCGTGTATGAATATTATTTTGCACATCGTCTGCAATGCTTAAAGTTACGACGCGACGTGTAAGAAAAATTAACAAAGGTAAGTAGAATATTTATCAGTACGGTTTTTACTCACTATTATTTTTAGTCGCTTTTGGCGACATGTTTAAATATTTGTTTGTTAAATATTTTGAAATATGTCTCACGATAGTTTAAGTGCGATTAGTGCGAAAGGTAAGTAGATACAAAATTGTTAGTCTCTCCTTATTCTAAAGCGAGGTTTAGACTAGCAAGAACTTGCATGCAATTTTCATTACGGTTTTTGATAAACATTTTGAAAGCAGTTTACCTTAGAAGTCAGCAATGTAACGTAAATTGTATGCAAGTTCTTGCTAGTGTAAACCTCGCTTCAGTACCTATTATTACATACCTGCTTAAACGCACTTATTACTTAGGCACTAACATCTTACATGCCTACAACTAACCAACCAGACTGGCTAAGGTAAGCTGGGGGCTTATTCATTTCATAGGTAACGTTCTGAAGTCAATAAAATGCATTTGATAAAATATAATTAGTACAATTAACTGCTACAATTAGTTGTAGCAGTTAATTGTACAATTTTTTTATGATATACGAGGCAAACGAGCAGACGGATCATCTGATGGTAAGCGATTGCCGCCGCCCATGGACACCCGCAACACCAGAGGGGTTTTAAGTGCGTTGCCGGCCTTTAAAATGGAAGTACGCCCTTTTCTTGAAGGTTTGAAGGTCGTATCGGTCCGGAAGTACCGCAGGCGACAGTTCATTACACAGTTTAGCTGTGCGAGGCACGAGGCAGGAAGTTTGTACTAATTATATATTAAACCGTACCGTATATTTTAACCGTAAAAATTACACGTAGATACCAATCTATATTACAAATTGATCACGCAGGCATGAGCACTCAATAAATATTTCAGTGAGCGATACTATCGGTTTTTGCTTACGACGCAGTCAAGGCTGGTAATAACACTAAGCTTTAATACTTTCAAGTCAAGGTTGATTTTTGATTGCATTTTCCCATTAGCATTTTTTCTACTATATACCATCGTCCTCATTGTTAATCGACAATTTTAAACCTTATTGTAAAGGAATAAAGTACATCTAAAGTCAGGTAATTCTGTTGCTGTTAGTAATTCACGGTGCAGCTATCGTCAAATATATCGGAAGCCATTAACACTACGGCACTACACTAGTTCATAGTTCATTGAATGTAATACAACAGAGTCAACCATGTCCTATTTCAAAAAATATACAATCACGAAAAGTGAGAAAACTAATATTTGGAGTGCATTCAAACCTTTGTATTTTATATTAACTTTATTTGGATTATTACCGTATTCGCTCAAGTTTCCAAAGGGTAGCGGAGGCGCTATAATAATCCATAAATCTATTTACTTTAACTCACTCTGTTCGGTCTCAATGGTTTTAATCCTTTACTCCTTTTTCGTTATCCACACGCAGCAAGTGTTCGCTTCAACCGAAAGCAACACGATGACTGAAGTTCTAACGACCAAGTCGAACTACATGTTGGAAATGCTCACTTTCTTATTATTTACAACGATCAGTTATTTTTGCGCTTATAAAAACAGATTCACTTACGTGAAAATATTGAATGCTATAGTTTCATCGAGCAACAAATTCGTTGATCACAAAATTATCCGACGATTACAAGTGCAGGTGAAGATAGTAATTTTGTGTCTAATTTTATTATTATTTATACAAATAACGATTAATTACACAAGACAAGACACAGTAAGGAAAATGATGTTGGTGACTGCAAGCTTTATTTTACCACAAATGATACAATTTACTGTGATCGGCTTCTATTACGTGTTGGTTTTGATGGTTGTTGGAGTGCTGAAGAGCATTAATGAGCAAATGAAAAGTTTATGTAACTGTAACAGGATTAATGCTGAATTCATAAAAGTAGAAAAGATAATTACTTTGAATCAGATAGAAGTTGTTTATGTGAACATGTTGGAGATGAAACGAGAGATAAATAGAGCATTTCAAGCATCTATTTTGGCCACTGCGATCCAATGTTTCCACTCAATAGTGAGTGAAGCACACATTCTCTACCACGGGCTGGTCGTAGAACATAGTCTGACGACGCACGACGTATGTAACTGCTCGATTTGGATTATGTATCAGTTAGTAAAGATTTATACTATATCGTGTTCAGGGAGTGTTTTGAAAGAGCAGGTAAGTGACATGTTGAACGAAGTTTCTTAGGAAAATACATATTTTGTTAAAATTATTTCTGTTTTTTCGCAAAGTAAAATTTGTGTACCTCTGTGCCACACGAGACCAGTTATATGCACCTTGTGTGTTTTAAGTCTCGTTACGTTCAAGATTATGAGATTATTTCTCTAAACATAATCTTTAGCTTATTCTAAGCTCAAAATCAGGACTTTTACAAAAAAAAAATTACTGGGCTGATTTTTATTGTTGTCGATTATTTTTATCATATTTTGATATAAGTAGTTAGGTAGGGTATTCTATACAATAAAAGCGCAATTTCACCATAAGTATGTATAAAAAAATCTTCCTGAGTTACGACAACGTTTTCGCAACTCAACAAAAAATTACATACCTTTTTTACGGGACAAGTTTTGATTTGAAATAATTTCCGGCCATAATGAAAATCTTTTTGAACCAGCCAAATTTTATCCAAATCTAACGAAATAATAATAATTTGTTAAAAAAAATTGACCCTACTCTCCTTTCACAAATAACAACACAAATATTCGAATGTATAATAGTAAATAAAAGTTTAAAAAAACTTATTGTAGGTAACATTTTACTCTTACAGTCGGCAAGAATCGGACGTAGCTTGCATAATATACTTCTAGGCAAACATGACGCTATATTATATCTGGAAGTGCAACATTTCTCTTCGATGATATTCTACCAAAATGCGGAGATGACTCTTTACGATTTCTTCCCGCTGGATGCTACCTTCACTTTTAATGTAAGTTTTCTTATTATATAGGAGTAGACACACGAGCAGACGAATTGTCTGATGGTAAGCAATTACCGCCGCTCATGGACACCTGCAAAACTAAAGTTGCAAGTGCATTGCCAGCCTTTAAGAAATTGTACAATAGGGGACATTCCCGGTGAACCACTTCGGAATTTTTTTACTTCTATCCTTACGAGCGAGCCAAACTCGATGCATTTAAGACTGTTTATGGTAACATAGAGTAACATACTAGAGCGGTACTGTCATAGTAAATTTTGTAACCACTTTAAATTCACTGCCATCTATCGACATACTTTAAAACTAAAAATGAAGATTTATAAAAATAAGTTAAAATGTATTTAAATATGGATAAATGATTTTTTTATTTGCATTAATTATTTTTATGATTTTGACCCATGTTCTTTCACTGATATGCGTTAAAATTGTTAAATAACAAACGAAACCGTCAACGCCATTTATACGACAGTAGGCCAAAGCTAGTAGCGCCCTCTGAACGAGAATCAAATTTTCTTGATTTTCGAGGCACGTTTTTTCCTTAGACTATCCATCTATTACGGAGTTATATCTATCTTTGATGTTAATAATGAAAAGGTAATGAGACAAACAATAGGTAGTAAGGACAGTTTATTAGTTGTTGTTTAGGCTAAGCTTCACCTCCCCATAAAGATCACCAATTACGATGCATTTTGCAAATGCCGCCCGTCACAAAGACAATGCACGGCAATAAACTTCCTGAGCTAACCTTTTTTTCTCAACACCCACATTTTTAAGTGCCATGCTATTCGTCACTTTTATGATATCGCTTGACCGTCTGAAAGACGTTTAAACGTTTTTTGCCCTTGTGGTTCACCGGGAATATCCCCGATTGTACTTTATTTATTTTGTCGCCAAAGGAGCAAAGCTCATTTCCACTTTTTAGATAAGTATGTACTTGGCACACCAAGAATAAGCTGGCATCTCGCTCGTTTCTTCCAAAAACGTGCAGAATGTGGAATAAGTCCTTAGGTATTTCCTTTACTACCGTATGGGGTTCTTCAAGAAGCGGGTATTCAGGGCGCTTAAGGTCGGCAACGTCTAAGTGGCTCCTCTGATGTTGTTTATTTCTATGGGCCATCTTGTGACCGCTCCCCATCAGACGGCTTGTCTGCTCGTTTACTACATTAAAAAAAATCTATTTATCTGTTGTCTATAGGTACTGATGCCTGTTTGCATTTTCAGGTAGTTTCAGCAGCTGTTATGTACATAGTGATACTTGTGCAATTTGATACGAACAAGAAGTCTTAATTCAAACGATAAAAATCGATCTTTTAAGATGGCTGCCGCCAACTGCAACTGTCTGTCTACCGTAAACATCGAATGTTCAAGATCGTTCATAATATATTATACATATCTAGCTCTATCGGCCTTACAACTAGTGTGACAAAGATGGACACACAAAGATACAAAAGTAATTGTAATTTCATACACAACTGTTAACCTTTCCGTCGTTACAGTCGTTTCTTACTCGTACCAGACTAATGGCCTGATTCGAACTTTAAGATACGTCAAAAATTTGCTAAAGATACGACATAGATCGGATATATCAGTGTTCAAAGTGACGTTTCTTCAAACAAAAACGTTATATGGCGGAACATAAAGAGGTTCAGGTCAGGGGTTCATTTAATCCAGAGTCTATGCTCAGCACAGATTCTCTTTAGCTGTCAGACTTTGCAGATAGACTTGCCCCGCCAACTGTCCCTGAAGTATTCTGCTTGTTACTTCCCCCGCTGTCAGGCACCTTGAACTCTCTGGACATGCCTTTCTCATTCTCAGAGCTTAGTCTAGTGCTTAGTGGATTGAGAAATACTACACGAGAGGATGGCATACCATACTGTTTCCTGTCTAAATTAAATACCTCCTCACAGAAGTATTTGCTTGGTATTCTAAACCATGCCTTTGACACGGGAAGGATGCCAGTTGACTGGAAGACCCAAGTTATTATTCTAACACTAAAACCTAAACGAGGCTAGCTCATATCGCCCGATTGATCTTTCCGCGACAATGGGAAAGATACTAGAGCATCTATTTAAAAACAGACTGGAATGGTTTGTGGATAACAAAGGTATTCTAGCTGACACGCAGTTTGGCTTCAGAAAGGGTCGTAGTACGATGGACAGTTTACATTACATATGGACAGTAAACATTTGAGCAACTGATATCCGACTAACCTTTTCAAAAAACGAATATCTGCTAGGATGTTTTCTAGATATCTCTGCGGCCTACGACAATGTCCTTCTTCCGGTGCTCAGGGCAAAAATGCTTCATCTGAGCATTCCCGTGAAGATTGTACATATTGTCACAAACTTGTTCATGGGTGAGTCAATTAAAATTAGGAATGGTAATTCCTATTACCCGCCTCGGACTTTGTGGCGAGGTCTCCCGCAAGGATCTGTACTCAGCCCCCTGCTTTACAGTATCTACACCTAAGACTTGGAACAATCTGTCCTATACTTCTGTAATATCTTGCAGTATGCTGATGATCTGGTCTTATACACCTCAGCAAAGTCAATGGATAAAGCCGCTGCTAGTCTAAATACAGCGCTGGGTTACCTCAAAGATTGGCTTAATGAACATGGTCTTACCATATCGCCAACAAAAAGTTGTGTAGTGACTTTCAGTCGCAGAAGGATCATGCCTGCCGCAGATGTCCGTTATGGTGGTGTTATGTTTCAGACATTTTTTAGGTGTTATTTGGGGTCTATGTGCCAGGTAAATGTGAAAAAAATAATATTGTCTTCGGTTACCGCGATAGTTACTCATGAAATAAAACTAAGAAAACGGATTATATCGCGCATATTGAATTTATAATACATCCCGACGTTTCGAACTCTTTACAGCGTTCGTGGTCAACGGGTGACTGAGGAAAAATTACAAAGTGCAAAAATACCCACATACTAAAATAATGAACAATCATAGACTACAAACTTTAAGGCTGGTTGTACATGCAAAATCGGTTCATAAGATACAGTTACAGTAGGCAAATCTTTGTTTCAGAGAGCCCAGAGGATATGTGATGACCAGCATCTGGCCGCGGAGCTCCAGCATGCCAGGCGCGCGCTCCAGGCAAACGAGCTCAGGATACCGCGGGTCAACCAGAGGTCCCACATTACGATCCCCACAGTCGAGCGCAGGCCTGCCATTCTGCCTTTTGTCAGGGGGGTCACGGACAGGATCAGCCACATCTTGAAGCGTGCTTCTATAAAAACATATTTCAAGCCAATGAAGAAGATGTCACAATTCCTGAGGCCTGTAAAATGCAATACCCCTCTACAGACTGCAGGAGTGTACAGGCTGGACTGTGAGTGTGACCTATCATATGTCGGGCAGACGAAACGGAGCATTTCCACTCGGGTGAAGGAACACATAGCTGATGTCAAGCACCGTCGACCAAGGTCTGCTGTCTGTGAGCATGTCATGGATAAAGCCAATCACTCAATCAAGTTTGATAAGCCTCTGGTTCTTGCCAAGGAGAAGCGTTACATACCCAGAATGCTGCGCGAGGCCATTGAGATTAAGAAATATCCAAACTTTAATAGAGAAGATGGCTTTTCTCTACCACCAGCTTGGGATCCTGTAGTCCATCTGATAAAGGAGCAAGCGAGACATAGACTGTGAGACCTTAGTGTTGGATGTGCTGGACATTCTGATGTTTTGAAAAGATGTGTCCCGCCGAGTTTGTTGCCGGTCCCATATTGGGATACCCTCCTACAATTTAGGAGGGAATTAAATCTTCTCGGGTCCGTGGTGTAGGGTTGGAGCCGGCGTAGTTTTTATCGCGTATATATATATATCTTTACTTGAAAAATAATTATAGTGTATAACTAGCCTTATGAACCGATTTTGCATGTACAACCAGCCTTAAAGTTTGTAGTCTATGATTGTTCATTATTTTAGTATGTGGGTATTTTTGCACTTTGTAATTTTTCCTCAGTCACCCGTTGACCACGAACGCTGTAAAGAGTTCGAAACGTCGGGATGTATTATAAATTCAATATACGCGATATAATCCGTTTTCATAGTTTTATTTCATGTGAAAAAAATATTAATATTCTGCGAGCATTGTCAGGTGTTTGGTGGGGCTCTCACCCTTATTGCCAGAAGCTACTATACAATACATTGCCATACGCAGCCATATAGACTATGCGTCATTTTTAATGGAACCTTGCAATAAGGATGGCCTAGATAAATTAGACCTCATACAGGCAAAATGTTTAAAGATCATACTGGGTGCTATGCTTTCTTCTCCCAAAAATGGCATGCAGGTGGAAGGTGTTGAATCACCTTTGTCTTTCCGCAGACAATACCTTGCCGGCAGGTTCTTGATCAAAGCCAGCTCTTACAACAACCACTTATGCTTCCACGCTTGCGGGCACTGGCACTGGTGGTCACTGCAAGTGCAAACCGATATTGGACATATCTATCATATATATACTTTTGACACTGACGGATATGTCATACATTTAGCAAATTTTTAACGTATATTGAAGTTCGAATCAAACCGTAAGTTAAAAAATTTTGATTAGATGTTTCCTTGAATAAAATATTTATTGACGTTCACCTAGGTACTCTCGTTTATTTTGTACTTTTCCGATTACTGTCTGACATATTTCAGGATTTTTTATTTTAATTTCTAGATGTCAGATATTAGCGGTATAACTATGCATAGTATTCACCGGAAATGCGGTATATGTCAAGCTGTATATTTATAGTCCGACAAGAAATTCTAGAAAATGATTGAGGGCGCCAGCAGCGCCACTTCCTACGTAACTGTCACATTTTTGACGTAAAATGCTTAAACAAGGCAACAATTTAGTATGGAATTTTTTTAGTTTCATTTTATTTAATTTCTACTATTTTATGTCGCACTCTATCAACACACATATAATAATAAACCCTCTATGATGCGTTCAAAAACCGCTAATTACGGTCAGTATAAAGATAAACTGTTTTGTTAGAACAAATTTCTTGTTTGCGAAAATGTAATAATAGACGAAGACATTCAGTTATTACATATGTATAGACAATTAAAGCAGTGTATGTAACTGTACATAATTAGGCTTAGAGGATATAACCAAACGGAGACGCCTTGTCTGTAATTTTCTGTACAAAAAAGTCTGCCGATTTTTGCGGGGGAGGGGAACGTCAAATGTATACGTAACGTAAAAATAGCCATGTCAGATAAACGACAGTCCATACATTGTGTATTGTGTATGACCATTGGCCGACTATTTTCGAAAGAGGGGAACGCCTGTTAATGGCTACTCCGTTTGGTTATATCCTCTACGTAAGGCATTAAAACACCGAATGTCGTTTTATGAAACGAGCTAAAAGCGAAACTCTTTCATTATGTAGCAGTCACATAAACTAATATTATAACTTGCAACTTACACGTGTAACAATCCAAATACCTATTGTTATTGAAACGACCATTAAAAACGCATTAAGGAAGTGTTTTATTAAAACGTTTTGAAGAGCCACAAGTGGACCATTATAGTAATGATTAGGTTTATCAATTGTCTGCTATACTTGTCAATATTTGTAAATAACAGGTACCTTATTTAGAAACTAAATTTACTGTGAATACAAATACAATACCACGCATGTGTTAGGGCCCCTTCCCTTCTAGTCTAGTCAGCGCTATGGGAAATAGCGTCGCTCCGCTTGAATCTGCCCGCACGCTAAATTTGATTTAAAGTTCAAGGCTTAAAGTTGAAAATCCAACAACGCTTGATAAAAAGCGCTACCGCCATCGTGTGAATAAATACACACGTTTCCATTTGTGTCATTTAAACGCTTTTTTAACGCGCGTTGAAAAAGCTCTCATGCGAATGGGGCCTAACATTGCGTCGAGCAACAGCCATAGAGTTGACTAGACGCCGAAGCTCGGAAAACGCTAGTGTGGGGTGGCCCTAAGAGCTCCTTCAAGTAGGTAATTCTATATACCTAAGCATTAAGTTGATACCAAATAAAAAATACTATAATCAATTGTTTCATATTTCCTCTCGCTTTCTACAATCCTACACGTTTCTGTTTGACCCAATGGTTGACTGGTAGAGAATGCCCAAGGCATTAAGTCCGCCATTTGTACAATTTTATATCGTGCAATAAAGTTTAAATAAAAATATAAAAATAAATAATCATTATAATATACTAGCGACCCGCCCCGGCTTTGCACGGGTTGTTTTTGTTTAACATTTTAATGATGATTCTAAATTGCTTAGATTTGAAATCAATTTTTGACACGTTTTTGTTTATACATACTTATATGACGATCCTTATTGGGAGAGAAAATTATTTTAATTTATTTTATATAGATCTGTTAGTATGTAATGTTTGACGTTTATGATAAGAAGATAAAGTATGGATGGTATAGAAAGGATGCCAATCTCTTATGGCAGAATTGTTGCAAAAGTGATCGCTTTCAGCTTTAAATAATAGTTCCTAATCTCTCCGGTGGCGCTAGTTAGGCTCTGGGACATGAGTATAACATGAACCATAAAAGGCTACAAATAACCCGACCAAATTACGTAGGTTGTTTTTGGTAGTATTTCGGTGTATGGTAGCGCCGCCTAATTACTGTTTTTTGATGGACACTTTTCATACATATAGATTTGGCTCCCTTTATATAGTCTCCATGAAGATAAGCGTAATTTTGACATTTTGATGCAGATTTATAGTGTAATTTCAAACCCAGTCCCAGTACACATAAATCAAAATAATGAGAACTCAAATATAACTTTATACACCGAAGAAAAATTAATATATTCAGACGAGGAATTATGAGATTATTATATTATATAAGTAAATTATATTTTATACCACCTTGGTATGACAAATTTACGGTTCGTTTTTTTTTTGAGCGAACTTTTTATAATTGTGGGACCATACGATTAGTAACATAACGACATGACAAGAAAGTCAAAAAACTTATAGAAAGTTCGCTCGATAAATAGTTATTTGTTATACAAGGGTGCAAAGTTGTATTTTACCCGCGAGTGTGGAATTGATACACGAGCAAGCGAAATGATTCTATAGTTGAACCACGAGCGTAGCGAGTGGTTCTAAAATAGAATCCTGAGCGTAGCGAGTGTTTCAACACACGAGAAGTAAAATACATTTGCACCCGTGTGTAACACAAAACTTTTCCCCTCACTATAGCGAGGAAAGTGCAACATCCACAGGCGTTAGATCATCTTCGTCACTGGAATCGCTTTTTTTTTACGATAATACGATATTATAACAGAAAACTCCAAAAGTTGTGCATTTTTACGTGTCGGAGCCGGTGAGAAAAATTTTGTTGACAATGCTGACATTTCTGACGATGCGTTTTGAAATTGCATCGACTCAACTTGTGCGTTCAGAATTACATTCAACATCATTTAAAAAACAAATGTTTCTTATGGAATTTAAGGTTTATGACTTAAAATCATTAAATAAAGCCAAATTTGGTATTTTTTATTAAATTCTCAAACCATTTATTTAATGATAATTAATATCGAACGAACCATTATTATGAGCGTTTTACGTTTTGTTATCTGTCAAAAGCTACTTAAACCACAGAACTAGGATGACATAAGCATAAATTTTAGGACTGTGACTTAAACACGCTCCATCCAAGGTCAAATTACTTTCCCCACTAGTGGATAAAATGCGTTTTTCCCCGCTTGTTTTAAAGGATAAAAGACGGCTTTCCGAGCTAGTGAGGGGAAAAAATCTTTACTCTTTACTTAACTGAAAATGTTATAATGTAAACTGCTTTATTTTTTATTATAATTGAATATACTGATTACTTAAATAATGTATTTTCATTATTAATTCATACACCTTTAAACCTTTAAGTTTCATCGTACAGGAGAAGTCTCATATGTGAATCCGTAAATTTGTACTAATGCTAAGCATTGAGACTTTGAAAAGTGCATATCTATATCAAATAATATAAAGACTTGATATTAACCGTAGGTATCCCACACATGTAACACATGTAAGAACAACAATGAACTAATCTCACAATGTAATATTTCTAAAATAATCACTTTGGGATCTATTATGCGACAACCCTATTTCCATAGAAACTTTAAGGAAACTTAGAAACAGTAGAAGCCCGATGTCCTTCAAGATAAAAATTTCAATGAGGGTTAATAAGTATACATATTTTATTACTGCTAAAAACAAATATGATAGGCCAATAAATGTATAAAATATAATTATTTTTATTACGCCCAAGATATTGATTGCACAATGCTGTAATTTTTAGAAATCGTGTATTTCATTAGTTCAAAACGATTATAAAAATAATAAAGCTTTAGGTACAATACTTAATTAAGTATAAATATAAATAAGTTTTCCCGAGGTCATTGAATTGAAGCAACTGGGAATTTAACTGTTCGCTTTAAAATGAATAAAAGCATGAAGTTATGCCATAAAACAAAGGTGGTCAAAACAGAGGCAACATAATTTATTTATTTTATTTATTCAACAAATTACACAGTATGACAGTTTAAACCAATTCACTGTGGAATTTATATAAAGTGTATACAATTATGTAATCAATTATATAACAGACATTTAAAAATATAAATCTAATATTTAACAGACGACTCACGTTTATCCATCGCCTCACAGAACTTCATACACTCACAGAACTATATATAAAACGCTGTGCCTACAATATCTCAAGTGTAAAAAAACTGGACAAGTGCGAGTCGGACTCGCCCACCGAGGGTTCCGTACTTTTTAGTGTATTTCTGTTGCCGCTATAACAACAAATACTAAAAAGTACGGAACCCTCGGTGCGCGAGTTCGACTCGCACTGGGCCGGTTTTTTATTTGTTTATCATTTTTAGGGTTCCGTACCTCAAAAGGGAAAAACGGAACCCTTATAGGATCACTCGTGCGTCTGTCTGTCTGTCTGTCTGTCACAGCCTATTTTCTCCGAAACTACTGGACCAATTAAGTTGAAATTTGGTATACATATGTAAGTTTGTGACCCAAAGACGAACATGTATGCCTTCTCGTGGTTAAAATACGGTATTATACATTGGGGTGATGCTACAAATATTGAAGATTTATTCATCCTTCAAAAAAAATGCGTACGTATTCTAGGCAACATCAAAAGCCCAGAGAGTTGTGAGCCGCTCTTTGTAAACCACAAACTACTGACCTTAACATCAATCTATATTCTCGAAATATGCAAATTCGTTCGGAAATATCCCCACTTATTCACAAAAGTCGATGAACAACCACGACGATACCCCGCGAGATACAAAAATAATTTGACAATTACAACAAACATTAATTTAAAATTGTACCAAGCAAGCCCAAACATGATGGCTATTAAGATCTATAACAAGCTCTCAGATAAAATAAAGAACGAAACATCTGAAAAAAATTCATAGATAAACTCAAACAATTTCTAATAAATAGAAACTACTATAGCCTTCAAGAATTTATTGATGATATCGAAGAAACATAACAAATAAAAATCGTCGGTCTGCCTCTATTCACACTATTCACAGCAATGTAATGCGCATAATAAATTCCAATAATACATTATATTATTATTTTAGCTAAGTATGTAGTAATGTTATGAATATGACACTGATGAAACTAGGATTTTACATTGCAATTTGACATTTTTTTCTACCATTAGCCTACTTATTATTATACGACATCAATAAATTTAAATAATAACTATTAATAATAAACTGACAAATCAATTCAATTACCAATACTACTAGGAACTTACTTGATACTTTAATCATTTACCAATACAATTATTTTTGACGATATATTCTTAGATTTAGTTTTAAGATTTGCGGTCATTTATTTTATTTTAATTTAAATTGATTACTAATAAGTAAATGTAATTAGCCTAGAATAATATTACTATTGTGTGCCCTTACAGGGTGTCATGATCTGAATTTATATTATGTAACACCTATTATGTACATGACAATACAATAAATAAATGATAAATGATAAATAAATGTAACGTAAACAAATAAATTTTAAACATGGGGGCCACTTTTGGGGGGTAAATGTGAAAATTAAAAAATAAAGTTTTTCAAACTATATCGTGTTACATATCAAATGAAAGAGCTCATTTTTTTTTTATTGTGAGAATCTCAAATATATATTTTCTATAATTTTAGGATATACAATTTAGAAGTTATTCAAGAAAATAGGCAAAAAGTTACCATTCCCCCCCCCCCCCTTATCTCCGAAACTACCGGATCTAAAATTTTGAAAAAAATACACAAAATAGATCTTTACCTATAGATTACAGGAAAACCTATTAGAAATGTGCAGTCAAGCGTGAGTCGGGCTTAATTACTTAGTTTTTGATCCGACCCCTACGGGTTTTTTAAAGACATTTCACTCACGTTTCTCATAAAAAATACATGGAACGCGAGTCCGACTCGCACTTGGCCGGTTTTTTATCAAGCAGTTCAAACTCGATGCTTAATTAGTTAGAGACCGTGTCACATGCAATATAAATTATAACCGGATAATTTTTTTAAGTTCAGTAAATTATATATTTGCAATGTTTAACTTATAATAAACTATGGACAACTGAACATGGGTTAAAATATTTCATCGATTAGTAAGCGATGCTATCGCGCCACACTAATTATTATAAATTAAAACATTCTAGTCCAGTTTTAGTTATTCCATTCTCCAGTATCATTTTAACTACTGGCCAAGAATTACTTACAACCAATAATGTTCACTTCACTGAAAAAATATTTCTCACCACTTGTGAATAAGGATGAAGAACTATGTTTTCTGCAGATCTTCAAACCCTTGTATATTTTACTCTCCGCTCTCGGTTTATTTCCTCAAGCTGTACGATTTCCCGATGGAATACAAAATACCACTTTGATAATCAAAAACAGTATAATAAATTCGTTGTGTACCTTGTTTATGATTGTAATTGTTCACACCTTTTTGTTGTTTCATTTACAAGAATTAAACGTGTCCAGTAAAGATAACTCCATGACGGAAGATAAAATGACTTTAATGAACTACATTGCTAACCTAGTTTTAGAAATACTTTTTTGTACGGTTTCTTATTTCTACGTTATTCGTGACAGGAATTTATACATCACTATGCTGAACGATATGGCTGTTTGCTGGGATAGGCTTGCAATGGGAAAGCGGACATTGATTCTCGGACGGTTACGTATACATATCAACTGTGTGGTTTTGACCACTGTACTGGCAATGATTCTTGTATTGGCTGTGGCCACATACACAGGCTATTCAGGAGTCTGGAAGACGATATTGTTAACACTGACTTTTGTCTTACCAGATCTGATACAGTTTACAATGATAGCGTTTTACTTCGTGATGATATTGATGATTGTGGCGCTGTTAAAGAATATTGAAGAGGAGTTTAAAGTGATTTCTCTTGTAAAGAATAGCGTTTCTAATGATTTGCTTGAAGCTCATTTGGTAGTAAGCATTCGTGAGTTAAGGGAGATGTACGTGAAGACGTTGGGGATTAAGAGGCAGATAAACGAGGCGTTCCAGGCGCCGTTACTAGTGGCGTTGGTGGTATGCTTCCTTGAGTTGGTGAGCATGCCCCACATGATATACCACGGGCTGTCGTTCCAGGCTAACTTCACTACGCATGATGCTATTGAGTGCATCGTATGGGTGTTAAACCAGTTACTTAAAATGTACGCTTTAGCTAAATCGGGTGATTTGCTGAAATCACAGGTATTTCTACTACCCACAGTAAGCATCAGAAGCTGCAGAAGAAACTTAAAGGATGACTCACGTTAGACCGGGCCGGCTGATCGGTGATCACGTGTCGCTTTCCATAGAAAACGAAGCGCCGGAAGCTCCGGCCCGACCCCGGCCCGGTCTAACGTGAGTCATCCTTAGCGGGCCTAGCCAATGAATTGAATTTGAATTGAATTATTAAATTAACTTTTAAATGTTTTAGGTAAACGAAATTGGGCGCACAATTCACAATATCCCGATCAGTGGAGATCAAGATTTGAAAGTGTATTTAGATGTAAGTAATCTACTTTGTACTGATTGTTTGCATAAAGGGGAAGATAAAATAAACAATTAACTTAAGGGAAAATTTAAGTACTATGTAAATGCGTATCATCTGAAGGTCGCTCCAGAATACGCGGCGCGAAGCCGCGATTCGCGCACGAGTGTGGAGGGCCTTTGAAGTTCTTCAGAAGGAACATTGTACACGTCATAAAAATCGCAAATGTCCTTATTTTTCAGGTTCTACATTTTTCATCATTGATGGCTTATCAGGACACCGCGATTACCATTTATGGATATTTTCCGTTGGATTCAACTCTGGTATATAATGTAAGTTGCATAAGCTATAGTTGGTCAAACCATTTGTCAGTCAGTAACAACCAGGAAAATTATACTTATCCCTTTCTTTTGGGTGCTAGTACTAGTGTAAGACAAAGATAGTATGATTCTCTCTGTCTATGTTTGAAATAAGACTAAAAATACGTAAAGACTAAAAATAGTGAAACCGCTAAGTTAGTTGAGTTATATTCAATTTATTTTTGTTATTTAAACCTATATGATATTACCCAATTTAAGTTATTATTTTTCACATGCTTGGACCTCTTGAATTACCCCTTTTTATCAGGACTGAGATCCAATGACGAAATTCCTCAAATATATTATAGACACAAGTTTTAGTCAGGGTATTTGAATACATTAGAATGTTGAGGTGGATGTGTGGCGTGACGAGAATGGATCGGATAAGGAATGAGTATATAAAAGGAAGCCTGAAAGTTGCACCCATAACAGAAAAAGTAAGGGCAAATCGCCTAGCGTGGTACGGGCATGTGATGCGGAGGGATGAAAGTCATGTGACGATAAAAGTATTAAGAATGAATGTGGAGGGAGGTACGGGGAGAGGAAAACCGAGGAAAAGGTGGATGGACTGTGTGAGAGATGATATGAAACTAACGCAAGTGCATGATGAGATGACGGGTGACAGAGAGGTATGGAAGAAAAAGACATGCTTCGCCGACCCCAAGTGAATGTGACAAGGGCAAGGGAATGATGATTTGAATTCATTTTTTAGTATTAAAAGTTACGTAAATAATCCTTTTATTACGCGCGCGGGTTGTTTTATGCGATAAACGCAGCGTTGAACGCATGCGCAATTAACGGAATGTAGGAAAAGTGCCATTTTAGATTAGATAATCTAATGACACTAAGTATATTGTTTTACGCGATAAACACAGCGGTAAGCGCATTGTCATTTTATACATTGCGTTAACGCATGCGTTGAACGCTGCGCTTATCGCATAAAACAACCACGCGCTTTACTCTTGATATATAATTCATGTTGCAATGCGATTTCTATTTTTTCAGATTATTGCATCTGCTGCTATGTATTTAGTAATTTTGGTGCAGTTCGATAAACCTGAGTAAATTCTTCTAGAGGTTTAATCTACAGCGAAACATGTAAATTCAATAAAAACTCTTGGTATCCGTGCCAATAAATATTATATTGATTACTTTAGTTTTATTTCAATGTAGTGCGGCTTCTTAGCCTCAACCTCAACTATGGTCCCATTTGGCAGAAAGCACGAAACTTGGCATGCATAGAGCTTTTAGGTTTATATAATAGAAGTAGAAACACACCGAAACGTTATTGTTTACCCTCCCTCCCACTTTCATATCCCATTTTACTGCCACTAAAATTACGTGAGTTAAACCGTATTTTTTGGCTTAAGTAATGATGATGGATCACGAGGACGCCCTGATTGCCATCATCCCAGTATTATAGGTTAGATTTTCATGTGAAAGTGTGGTTCTAGATTCTGTATTTAAAAAGTGTGATAACAGGGTGGACTTTAAAGATTTGTCCGAGGAAATTAATTCCACGAGTACACAACTATGTCATTAATAATAGTATTAGGAGTCCATAAGTATTTCATTATAAGAATCAAGTTATCATTTACCGCTAGTTAGCCGGCTGCAGTGTAGGTAGGTAAGTTGGACCGGTAAGTGAGACTCGCGAAAAGTGACGTATCGTGTTGATCTCCCGTTGCTGTGGAAAAAATTGTGAGTTGTCAAATACGAACTATCACCAAGAGTTTATTTGTTGTTGATGCGAAATCTGACAGTTGTACATCTCGAATAAAGCCCTGTTTTATAAAATTATATTGACAGTATAATTTTACTCTTGATTAAAATATCCTATCACATGCAATACGATCTCGTGACTAAAATAGTTTTATCAGTATGTACAAACCAAAGCATGCATACTTGTTGAAATATTTCTGACAATTAGCAAAAGATACCATCGCTAATCTTTAATTTTTGTGTTTTTGTTATCAAAGATCTGTTCTAGTGACAGCTAATTGAATTTAATGACTTTTAGTGTAAGAGTGGACGCTCGAGTTGGGCGTGCAGCGTGCATGTTAAACAAATGCAAACGTATAGGAGCGGCCTTAGTGCACGCTGCTCACATCACTTGTGAGCCCGACGCCACGCTGCACGCCCCGCCGAACGCTCCGCTTCGAGCGTCCACTCAGGCCTTACACTTAGTTATTATTTTTATTTAGTATTATTTTTACTTTCAACCGAGAACAACTTGTTAGAGATCATGTCTTCTACATTGAAAAAATATTTCTCCCCAGTTGTTAATCATGAAGAAGACTTATGTCTCTTGCAGATTTTTAAACTTCTCTGCGTTTTACTTTCCGCTATCGGATTATTTCCAGAATCCATAAAATTTCCTGATGGAATATGTAAAACTACCGTGGATCTTAAAAACAGCACAATCAATTCCGCCTGTACAATATTCATGATTGTCGTAATTCATGTCTTTTTCATTTTATATTTACAAGAATTGAACATCTCTGGTAAAGAGAATACCATGACGGAAGACAAAATGACTGTGATAAGCTACGCCGTTGACCTGATTACGCAAGTATTATTTTGTACAGTTTCATTTTTAGGGTTCCGTACCCAAAGGGTAAAAACGGGACCCTATTACTAAGACTCCGCTGTCCGTCTGTCACCAGACTGTATCTGACACACAGATGATGTATTTCTGTTGCCGCTATAACAACAAATACTAAAAAGTACGGAACCCTCGGTGCGCGAGTCCGACTCGCACTTGGCCGGTTTTTCCGTGTGATATGCGACCGAAAAATATACACCACTATTTTAAACGACATGGCTGACTGTTGGGAAATGTTGGCGATGGGCAAGAGAAGACTAATTCTTGGACAATAAAATTACGTGTACCGCGCGGCGCGGCGCGGCCCACGGCGTTCGCATTCGCAACGAGATCGCCCACGTAGGACACTTCTATAGGTATCAAAGGATTGATTAACCCCTCGCCGCTTCGCTTCGCTTCGCGTTCACGTGTTGTTCGCCTACGTAGTACGCTGCGTTACAATCAGTCATGGTTTGTTATTGTAAATTGCCTGCATTATTATTGAGTGGCATTAACGTGAGACACTTCATTCGGTTCTTGTCTGTTTGTCTGATTTAATTTCTTGTCTTTTAATTACTTATATAACAATTCAAGTCTTGGAGACCCTTTACACCTCTAAGGATAATTTGATGATCGTTTTTTAAATTATATAGGTATATTTTATCTCTGACACCTAGAGACTTTTACATCTCTAAACAATTTTAGTACTTGTCTGTTGTTTGTATATTTTTAATTAGTTTTTTTTTGTGTAATTCGACATTTAGAGACCGAATACATCTCTAACAAAGTATTTAATATTTCATAAATTCCATATTTGTAATTGTTTTTTGTAATTTTTTGGTTAATTTTATTGTTTGTAAAAATTGACATGTAAAAGTGTCCCTGTGGCCTATTTGCTGAATAAATGTGTAAATGTGTGATATTTGAATATAAATATTGACTACAACCAATACCGTTACATTACAAATTACTTTAATAACCTGAATGAGTGTAGTGATTGACTGCCGTATGACATGCGATCTCAACTAAATTCGAGGGGGCGAATTTGATACTAATCTGGCACTCACAAATATACCTAGACGAGAGGGATGTATCGAGAGGAATATCTAATCAATATCATATTTTGAAAAACTAAATACCGGGTGGAGCGGCGGGCCCTGTAATAATAAATTAAACTCTAGGCTGTACAATGTACAATGATGATAGCGTACCTACATTGAACATGTAGGTAAAATAGGAAGTCTAAAGTTTTGATACTCATATTTTTTACAAGTTAAACAAACGGTTTTATCGTTTGAAGAGTACAATATATGTTTTAATTATTTGTTCGTGTTACGTTCTGCTTTAATACGATGATGTTTTAGGGGTTTAGTTACTGCATTCATTGATAACGCATGACTGAATACCCGTGAATAATAAAACATGAAGTGATGAGTTTGGTATAATTACAATGCACACCCACTTTGCGTTATTAGTATCCTAGCCTCATGACACACACGCTCGGCAATAAATTGTCTGCCTTTGAATAGTTTACACATTCCTAACGATTCAAGTCTAAGTAAAACAATGTTTAGTTCGCTGCGTCTGTATTTCTCCCCTATTGTGAAAAGAAATGAGGAATTACGCTTACTCCAGATCTTCAAACCTTTGTACATTGTCCTCTCATTTCTCGGACTTATCCCTTGCTCAATAGAATTTCCACGCGGAAATGTAGACTGCATTATTTTGCACAAGTCCGCTTTTAAACATTCGTGTTGTGCTTTTTTAACGCTGCTTACCGTGTACGTGTTTTTCGGACTCCACGTGTATGAAGTGTTAACCTCACGCGAAGAGACTGTTCTAGCTGATGACCAAACGGCGAAGGCCAATTACATAATTGAATTGGTCACACAATTTACATTCTGTAACGCTACGTATTTCTGCGCTTTCCGATGCAAAGAAATATATGTGTCCATTTTAAAAGAGATCGCTCGGTCTTGGGACGACCTGCCTTACGTCAATAGAAGGATCATTTTGGGACGTATTCGCGCAAGAGTCAACTGTGTAATTATCGGCACTATATGTCTAATCCCGCTCACACTTACGGCCGTTACGTACGCTGGCTCATCTAGCTTATGGAAAAGCATATTGATAACTTTTTCTTTCAATTTACCAGAGATAATACAATTCATTTTGATTGCTTTCTATTATGTGTTTGTATTGATGGTAGTGGCATTATTGAAGAATATTGAGGATCACGGCAGGATGTTCATGAAAGCGCGAAGAAGTATAAAGAACAGTAGTTCAAAAGTGGATTTGGGACGGATTCGTATAACGTTGTCTCAAATGCAGTGCGTGTATGTGAAGGCGATACGTGTCAAGAGACAGATCAATGCGGTTTTCCAAGCTCCTATTATGTTTTCCCTGTTCCAATGCTTTCATACGATGGTCAGTGAATCCTACGACATTTGCCAAGGACTCCTTTACCAAGACAACTTTACAACTCACAACTTGATCGAATGCTCCTACTGGGTTTTGTTGCAACTGTTGAAGATTTATTTTCTGGCACGTTCAGGATCATTATTAAAAGCAGAGGTAGCTCAATTGGTTGTACTATAATTATTAATTATATCAACGTCAGCCAACGTTCCCTGCGTCCTGGAGCCTCCGGATTTGTTCAAGGCCAGATGGTCTTACGTTGGTTCCTTGGCAGAAGAGTCGGTGTCGGTGCCTCTTATTATCTTATTATGGGACGTAACGTGTGTTAGCACCTTTGCTCCGTCCCATCTGAATCACACCATCAGTACTGCTGGTTCGGCTATGTATATATAAATGAATAATGAATTTTCGTAATTCTAAAAAAAAAAAATATTTGATATTAACCGAAATAGTCCTAGTCTAATCTACTGTTCTATTTCAGGCGCTCGCAATTGGACGAACAATACATGACATTCGAAGTCACGACGAAGATATAAAACTATTTGTTGAGGTATGTGTAGTCAGCATTTCAGTCAGCAATTGCGCTACTGCAACGCTTATCATGGCATCTTGCTTACTGTTGCTATAATAGTTTAGTAGATATTAGCAGTTTTTAAATTAACTGGCTTTTAAAGTTACCCCAATGCTCCTTACTTAACCCTTTACCAGGCTAAGGGATATATATTTCCCACATACGGCACTTCAAACATGTGTTCTATTTTCGATGAGTAAGACTAACATTCGATTGTCGTCTTTAAAATGTCAGCCTGGTAAAGGGTAACTACTCGCGTCCACGTAAAGTCAAATTTCGTTTTGTGTGAACTGCTATTGATCATCTTATTATATTCGGATTCGACAGTACGCAACAGTATTGGAGTACCAGTACCTAATTATAATTTTAAAGTGAATACGGGACTTAATTGCGTAAACTTACTTTATTTATTGCCCTGACCTGTATTCGTTTTGTAATTATGAGTGAATATCATAAACATAATTTATTCAAAAAACACGTGGCATGCTTACATTCATACGAAACAAAGACTTACAAAATAGTGACGTTCTACATGTGCCTGAACTAGGGTACCCTGTGTTTCAGGCGAGAAATGTGGCAAAAATTGTTAATGGAAAATAGTTTTCACTTACAAAATACACAGCAATAATACTATAATTTAGAAACTTAATACATACATCATCATACTATAATAATGGAACACATCATATTTATCCTATTATAAATTTAGTCATACTCATATCGCTTAAAATAGTCATTTCACAACTAATAGTAGATTCTCTGTGTCTTCGTACGTCAAATTTTGAAAGGAATTCGGAGCGTTTCCTTACACTTTGTATATCGTGTTAGTTTAAATCAGTAAGTACCTACCTAATTATTACCGTTCGTTTTGTTTTGTCTCCAGATTCAACATTTTTCAACGTTAATGGCTTTTCAAAGCACTGAAATCACAATTTTCGATTATTTTCCATTAGAAGCTCCACTCATGTTTAATGTAAGTTGAATTTACACCACAACTTTACTGCAAGACACTTAGACTAACTAAAAGTGGCTCTGTGAGCTGTATCCCTCGCGTTAAGCTAAGAAAATGTAAAAGTGAAAAATATTTAGTTTATTGAGTCGTTGTCACAGTAAACTCACAATGATCAAAAATAACAACTATACCTAACGCCGGGTTACTCACGACTTGAGTCACGAGGTTAAAATGCCCATTGTGTCGATATTCTAAGTTCGCGACCCTTGAGGACGTATCATTTGTAAGGTAATCTAAAATATATATATATATTGTTATTCGTTTCAGATGGTCGCAGCAGCAGCGATGTACTTGATAATACTCGTACAGTTCGCAAAGACTCGTTAAGTCGTTAAGTCATATTTCACTAACAAATTTTAAATTAGTCATATTTTCAAATTACCTAGTCATAAATACTTAGTTATATAATTGTTTTGTGATATGCCTATTATGTTAACTTTTTCAATTAAGTATTTCTATTTGACATTTTATATTGATTCCAATTTATTGTGTGTAATTTCATTGACATAAAATTTGCACGCTTGCATACAAGCTACCTATAGATACATGAACTGTAAAACTAATGTATTGTAACATCCCCATACTGTCTCAATGCTAATAAATTCCACCTATGGGACGGTTCTGCCAAATATCAGCTGGCGGCCCTGGACTCAATAGAGCGCCGGGCTCATAGACTCTTTGGCGATGACCCATCTGTCAAGTCAAGGATACAGAGCCTTGAGCATAGCCGTCGAGTCGCTTGCCTATCGGTGTTCTATCGGATACATTTCGGGGAGTGCGCACAGGAACTGCACGACCTGATCCCACCTTCCCCTTTCCATCATCGGACATCCAGGCGCGGGGAGCGAATGCACCCGTTCGTGGTCCACATTCCATTCGTTTGGACGAAACGTTTTGCCTCCTCCTTTTTGGTACGGACGGCTAAGGAATGGAATGCGCTCCCGCCATCTGTATTCCCTGATCAATATGACCTCGGTCTCTTTAAAACAAGAGTGAATAGGCTGTTACTGAACCGGTGAGCTCCATCTTAGGCCCTGTCTTCTAGGGCCAATCGCCGATCAGTAAAAAAAAAATTCTAATTTCAATTAAATTAAACGTTACGGTTAGTCGGCCAGGGGTAAAACAACTCTTAAAATTTTAGGGTTTTCAAATTTACCAAACATTTATTTATTTATTTACATTTATTTATTTATTTTATAAGAATCAACAACAATAGTATGTAGATTAAAGAGCCACAAGTGTTGTTTTCAGTGGTCTAATAAATGTCCTGTAATTAGTCCGTATTTTCCATTGTTGGTGTCTGGGTGTTTTCAAAAAAGATTAAACCACCCACTTCATTAACCTATTCCTAATAAGTAATTAAATCAACAATGTATGTATATTTTGAACAAGTTAATAAAAGTAAAATTTCTTTATTGTTTTTTTACACGACTGCCCAAAACAAGGAGTGTATTGTTTTCAGCGTTCATGTTTGTATGTATGCGAGTTTCTTTATTCCACCATAACTTCTGAATGCCTTAACCGATTTAGATGTATGATATATCATTAGAATCCTTACGTCATCCCGGGTGACATAGGCTATGTGACGTCATTATAAAAACAACATGGCGGACGTAATACACAATAACGCGCGACATTTGGAAAAAAAAATCTTCCTAACTTATCGAGTGGGGTATCAAAATGAAGAGCTTTGAGAGACGATTCGAAATATATATGCAACATATGCGTTTGATTCTTACCCGCGACCTCGCGGAGACAACATATCGCGACGTTAGTCGGGTCCACACAGAGCGAGCATACGGGCGAGGCAATTTCCTCGCGCACAAAACGGCCAGTCTAGACATGCCTCGACCGAGGCGGCGCGCGGGAGGCACGTCTATAAATCTATGGATTGTTATGATCTGCAATAAATGATTTTTAATTTAATTTAAATGTCGATACAACACGCGCGCCTCGGATCGCTGCGTCTATTAATTTTCTGCCCGAGTAAATTGTCTCGCGCGTATGCTCGCTTTGTGTGGTGGACCCGGCTGTTGACGTATGACTCCACACTCGCAAACTTCACGGCGATTTCGCAAGTGCGAGTCGGACTCGCGCACGAAGGGTTCCGTACCATTACGCAAAAAACGGCAAAAATTTAAGTTTGTTGTATGGGAGCATTGGGAGCCCCCTTAAATATTTATTTTATTTTGTTTCTAGTTTTTTTTTTTTGTTATAGCGGCAACAGAAATACATCATCTGTGAAAATTTTAACCGTCTAGCTATCACGATTCATGAGATACAGCCTGGTGACAGACGGACAGACAGACAGCGAAGTCTTAGTATGTAATAGGGTCCCGTTTTTTCCCTTTGGGTACGGAACCCTAAAAAGTTATTAGTAAAAACAATCAATTCAATGGGGTTGGCCGGTCGAAGTGTTTAGCAGATGGCGCCAGCATAGCTTGCCCTGTCAATCCCTAGAATTGTCAAATTTTTGTTTTTTTAATGCCCTGGATGCCAGCCGTTTAAGCCAAATCTCATAGAAAAAGGGGCAAGCTATGATGGCGCCATCTCTGCAAACCTTTGACAGTTGCCAACCCCATTTGCCGCTTTTTTCTACTGACGGAAATGGCTTTGACACTTTAGGTATGTTAGAGTTAGACCAAGTCTGCAACGATTTTGATAGCATATGCAGTGCAAGTGTTATTTAAACGTCATACTTTAATAGAAGTTTGACGTTTAAAATAACACTTGCACTGCGTGTGCTATCAAAATCGTTACAGACTTGTCTTGGTTTAACTCTACAAATAATTAAAAATCAAAAACATGATATCCGGGATTGTCATAAGGCAGATTGTAAATAAAAAAGAAAATATAGTTAAGCAACATCAAAATTTTATTGTAATTAGAGCAAACAGTGCATTGACAAAATTATATCTTACGGCATTAAAATAAACAAAACGTACATCTATGCAAATATGTATTTAAAGTGTTCACAATAGTGACATTATTCTACAATAGGTTATCCTTGAGATTAATCACAAGAAGTAAAACCAAGACTCACTAAACACAAAAATAAACAATTACGCCCTTCTGGGAGTATAATATTTAGTCGGTCTTGGTTGAACAGAACTCCAATCCTTTACTCTGATAAGTTTTTTCCAACTTGAACAGTGCGACGGTATATTAGGGCAGGTGGACACACCATTCAATTTAAAAGAAACTCGGTGCGCAGAACCCTCGTATGTGCCGAGACTCGTCCGAGCACGAACGACGATGCTGAACAGGTACTAATGTTACAACCTCTATACTTTGCATTAAAATAATGCCCATTTTCACAGGCAAGGGATCCTAACTCCGCAACCGCTAATACCAGTGATATATTCACTCTGACACAAAGTTCTCAGCTTCCCTGCAAAGTTTTCCATCATGTGTTCAAATGAAAACCTCAGTGACCGGTTTAAAATATAACTAAAATATTCACGATCCTGCCACCACTCGAGTCATCTGCAGAATCCAACCCTTGCACTTTGTAAGAAGTTCTAGTTCAGTTCAAGTAAAGGACCACATCTGGGAGCTTGTTACAAAGCAAAGGTCGGCCGGTTCGTCAACAAGACATTACATTACATTACATTATTGCTGAGAATTCATTTTCCGTTTAATGCTCAGCATGTCGATGTCAAAACACACCAGACTAAACGTAACTAGAAGAATCTGTTAAGGAAAAAATATTGGCTTCGCCATGATTACTATAATATAGGTACATTAAAAGCTAAAATTTAGTTTTTTTTTCATTGACAATAACGATCGTTTTAGATATGAATTCAAAAACATGCCTAGAATAATGCTGAATATTAAACTGGAAATATTATAGTCCACACTTTTTTTTTTACATTTTATACTTATTTTTAATTTTTTTTTGTATTTTTTTTATTTTTTTAAAGTAATTTCCACGCTGGGAAAATTACACTAATTCTATGCAAAGTATAGCTTGTATTATATTATATGACCACTCCATACTTTGTTTCATTACGTTTACGGGCTATGCGATTTACCCTCGCACGTTGGCAGTAGCGGTACAAGCGAGAGGTCACTCGCCGAAATAATATATTCAAAACAAACATAGGAGTCGAACGCTAACAAATAAAAATCACAAGTAAGATACTGCAAACGTGCCAGTTATAAAGCATAGCCCGAAGCGCTACCGGCACGGCGCGCCATAATCAACTGGGAAGTGGTGACGGAGCGTCGACTCAAACCTAGCGACATCGGCCCGGGGAGGTTTGCGCGCAGGCGACAGTTGATCGGGAGAGTGACTTCCCCCCGACGCCGGTGTCGCTCGGTGCGGACATTCACTTCTTGGTCATGATCTTGAGGTACTCGAGCGCGTTCTGCGCGGCGGAGGCCTGCGCGTCCTTGCTGCTGAGCCCGCTGCCGTAGCACACGGCCACCGGCAGCGTGGACAGCTGCACCAGGCACTGGCTGCGGCCCGTCATCGACTTCTCCTCGATGTCCACGTACGTCACCTCGAACGACTGCTCCGACGCGATCTCCTGCAGGAACTGCACGAAGTTGAAGTCCTTGTTGTTCAACGGAGTCACCTGAAAAGATTACAGTACTTTGAAGATAGATTTTACTCATCATCATTTTACTCACTATCATTTGATATTTACCAGTCGCTTTTCGGTGAAGGAAAACATCGTGAGGAAACCGGATTAATCCCAATAAGGCCTAGTTTCCCCTCCGGGTTGGAAGGTCAGATGGCAGTCGCTTTCGTAAAAACTAGTGCCTACGCCAATTCTTGGGATTAGTTGCCAAGCGGACCCCAGGCTCCCATTAGCCGTGGCAAAAATGCCGGGACAACGCGAGGAAGATGATGATGATGAAGATAGATTTTACTCGATAAGCCGGGTCCACACGTAGCGAGCATACGCGCGAGGCGATTTCCTCGCGCACAAAACGGCCAGTGTGTTGTGTGTGTTGTATCGACATTTATAGATGTACCTCGCGCGCGCCGCCTCGGCCGAGGCACGTCTAGACTGACCGTTTTGTGCGCGAGGAAATTGCCTCGCGCGTATGCTCGCTCCGTGTGGACCCGGCTATAGACGTTTAGAGCTGAGCGATTGCTAACTACGCGGTGGTTAAACGACGAATGTTATACATGCACACTTGAGTATTCGTTTTATCAACCGGCTTCCTAATGTTCGATAATAAACTATAGTTTTATTATATTGTCTCAGTTATTCATTTTACCCAAAATCTGGCCCCTACTAAGATACAAACTACGTAAAAGTAAACTCTGACCACGCTAACTTAGCAGTAAGAATGCATACACATCCCTTTAAAAACCATACTAAAAAAAAACCACAATAACAGAATTTAAACTGTTGTGAGACATACTAACATTAAATCATTTTAGTGCTAGAGAAAGGAGACCTAAGCTCTCCGAAACATGTCGCGCGAGTGACTAAAACAAGTAAGTAAACCGTAATAGTACATTACTACAGAGGCCGGGAAGTAAGGGGTTGCCGGCCGAATGCATATATACGGCCGAACGTAGTGAGGCCGGATAGTTATGAGGCCGACAACCCCTTTTCACGCCGATGTATGTATAGTGCTTTTCTCAAACATGCAATGAAATAAATAAAGAAATCTCCACGAAATCAAAGTTTTAATTCTAAAGAAACTAAAAGTAAACTAGGCACAAAATATAACTACCACCTGTACCTATCTTTATCACACGTGTCGTATATTTTACACATGTAGTTAATCAATTTATTACACAAATGTTCAAAGGTATATTTATGTATCTTTGATTTTGCGCCTTGCATCCTTCTGACTGTAGTGTTAGTAGCCACATAACTAAGATTACATCGTTTTTTATGTTGATATTATGCTTCACATACATCGTTGCCTTAAACATGGAGTATAATTAACAGGTATTCATTTAATATTTTCGTCGGAACTCATATTATACAATAAACAACGCACAATAAATCCAAAAAAATAGAATTACAGATACACAATGAAAAATGTTCAACTTTACTTCCAAAACGATTAAAAAAACACCAACGCGTGTTTGAGTAGACATTTTTACCGCTAATATTTAAATGAAATATAGTTTATCAAAGGACTGTCTCATTTCAAACATAGACAGAGATAATCATACTATCTTTGTCTTACACTGGTACTAGCACCCAAAAGAAAAGGATGAGTATAGTTTTTTTGTTCTTTTTTACTGACAAACTGGTTTGACCAACTATATTTTAAATCTGTATTTGTAGGTAAATTTGCAATTCAATATTATTGGAATTTGTTAATAATGTTTTATTTATATATTTTTGTAAATTCGATACAAATAAAACTGCAAAATATATTAATTATCGTTTATTGTTTTTTTTTAAATGGTATTGGCAGAATGTCATTCCGAACCATAAGCAAATATTGGTTATAGTTTTTTTTTTGGCTGAATGCCATGATGCTGTGTCACAAATATATGTGAAATGGAAATTAAAAAAGAGCCACTTCCCGGCCTAGGCCTGCAACTTTGTATGAAATTTCATTACAGGCCCCTCGTCTAGGCGCGCCGGAGTCGTGATACTTCCCAGCCTAATATAAAGAACGTAATATCAATATTACATAGCATGTTTGAGAAAAATGATTTAATGTACAATAACAGAAATTTAAGCTGAAATAGATAAGTTTTACGACACTATTAAAAAAATGCCATAATCAGACAACACATAAAATGTCATTGTAGAAAAGGGTACATAACAATTAAAGACTGTTCTGTCAGCAAATTTTAATCAAGTAAAAGAAGCAAACTTGGAGCTGCTCTGAATGATCCCCTCACTATTTCCCACAACACTCGTCGAGTATGTGGCCGGGGTATTAGAGACGAGTTTCGTTCGAATACAGGAAGTCGATTGCAATAACTTACTTATCATTTATCACATAAACAAGAACCATATCCCATGCATAATAATGAAAAATCTTGCATACCTGCAACTTGGCCAGGTTGGGGCCGACAGACTGTTTGAGATGCTTGTGAAACTGTGACACCTTGTGGCTGTGACTGGTAGTCAGAGTGGAGATTTTACTGTCTTTCAGGTCGGCGTAGCGGGCCGCCACTCCCTAAAACATAACACGATTATGAGCTGCGAATTCACGGGGGTACAAAATGTAATGCGACGATCGGTAGCGAATTTACAATGATTGCTAGACTGTTTTTCTGGCAATGTTTAACGCAATATATTGGGATTTTTATTTAAACATTATTGCACAAACAAATATGTAATAACAATATCGTTGGGTAGAAAAAACCGGACAAGTGCGAGTCTGACTCGCGCGCTAGGGTTTCTCGTAGCATTACGCAAAAAACGGCAAAAAAAACCACGTTTTTTTGTATGGGAGTCCCACTTAAATATTTATTTTATTCTGTTTTTAGTATTTAATGGGGCACTTAACGCTTTTATGAGCAGCCAGAAGGTGTCGCAAAAGGCACGGTTGGCTGTGCATAGAGGGGTGCTGGTGCCTACACTTATGTATGGTAGCGAAAGTTGGGTATGGCAGAAGAGGCATCAGAGCCAAGTGAATGCAGTGGAAATGAGAGCGTTGAGAAGTGTGTGTGGTGTGAGATTACAAGATAGAATTAGGAACAGTGTGATAAGGGAAAAGTGTGGACTGAGCGAAGATGTAGTGACAAAAATTGAGAAAGGGGGCATTTCACGTCAAGCGGGCAGCAAAAAAATTGTCAGGTTCTGGATTTTGTTCATAGTTGGATTAATTGGACCTATATGTGAATTAAAAAATTTGGCATCATTACTTTTTTAATATATTGCTTCGTTAAAAATTTATACGCATTTGAAAAAACTACAAAATTTGAGGAACGGATTTTTTAAAAATTATTATTGCAATTCTTTCAGTGGATTTAATTATAACTAAATAGTGATTATTTGAGAATATTAGTTGATTTCTTTGAAAATTTATAAAAAAAGTTTTTTTTATCTTTTTTTCATATAACAAACCGGAAGTTAGTATTAAATATCTTTTTTTTTCCAACTTCGCATTTTTTTATATTTTTTATTTTTACACAATAATGTAGCTTATGGTGTACTAATGTCCTATAAAAAAATTTATAATGGCATCTCGATTGGTTTTGAAGATTCATGAAGTAATTCGAAAGTACTGCGCGACGCTCCGTACTGAGAGGTAGTTCTATGTGGCAGTCTTTAATGGCCAATTACGGGTTTTTTTACTTTTGCGTAACGGAATTAAAGCAATAAACAATATTTCATCGGTTAAGATGTAGAAAAGCTAATGATGTATTATTCAATCGTGCCTTGTAGCGCTATCACTGATCAACCATATCTTGGAACTGAAAACAAAACGTTTATGTTTTAACAAAACGCTAGAGGTAACTTAATAACTATAGCTAGGTTTAGGCGGGGTATGTCACATGCTTAAGAGGTCACTTTCGAGTTAGGTCACGTTCTGAGGACGTCACTTTCTGTACGTCACATTCTGAGTTTGTCGCATTCCGAGCTCGTCACATTCTGAGTACGTTACTTTCTGAGAACGGCACTTTCTGAGGACGTCACTTTCTGTGAACGCCACTTTCTGAAGCCCTCGCTTTCTGAGTACGTCACTTTTATAGCCTAGTAAGATTAAAGCGTATACCTGCATGAACAATGGATACCAGCAACCATAACAGCTGTACGGAATACGGCCGTTTTTATGCCGTACAGCTAATATGATTGCTGGTATCCATTGTTAATGCAGGTATACGCTTAAATATTACTTTGCTATAAAAGTGACGTACTCAGAAAGTGACGAACTCAGAAAGCGAGGGCCTCAGAAAGTGGTGTTCTCAGAAAGTGACGTACTCAGAATGTGACGAACTCAGAATGTGACGTACAGAAAGTGACGTCCTCAGAACGTGACCTAACTCGAAAGTGACCTCTTAAGCATGTGACATACCCCGCCTAAACCTAGCTATAGTTATTAAGTTACCTCTAGCGTTTTGTTAAAACATAAACGTTTTGTTTTCAGTTCCAAGATATGGTTGATCAGTGATAGCGCTACAAGGCACGATTGAATAATACATCATTAGCTTTTCTACATCTTAACCGATGAAATATTGTTTATTGCTTTAATTCCGTTACGCAAAAGTAAAAAAACCCGTAATTGGCCATTAAAGACTGCCACATAGAACTACCTCTCAGTACGGAGCGTCGCGCAGTACTTTCGAATTACTTCATGAATCTTCAAAACCAATCGAGATGCCATTATAAATTTTTTTATAGGACATTAGTACACCATAAGCTACATTATTGTGTAAAAATAAAAAATATAAAAAAATGCGAAGTTGGAAAAAAAAAAGATATTTAATACTAACTTCCGGTTTGTTATATGAAAAAAAGATAAAAAAAACTTTTTTTATAAATTTTCAAAGAAATCAACTAATATTCTCAAATAATCACTATTTAGTTATAATTAAATCCACTGAAAGAATTGCAATAATAATTTTTAAAAAATCCGTTCCTCAAATTTTGTAGTTTTTTCAAATGCGTATAAATTGTTAACGAAGCAATATATTAAAAAAGTAATGATGCCAAATTTTTTAATTCACATATAGGTCCAATTAATCCAACTATGAACAAAATCCAGAACCTGACAATTTTTTTGCTGCCCGCTTGACGTGAAATGCCCCAAAGGTATGTTGAGATGGTTTGGACACGTGGAAAGAATGAGTGAAAGAAGGCTAACAAAGAGAGTGTATAAGGGAGAGGTAGAAACGGGAGTTGGAAGGGGCAGACCTCGGCGGACTTTCTCTGATCAGATCGGGGAAATCCTGAAGAAAGGCCAGGTCAAGAGCACCCTAAACCGGCGAGCGTGTATGAGGAATGTTATGAAAGTGAAGGAAGCGAAAGAGGTATGTCAGGATCGTAGCAAGTGGAAATCCGTGGTCTCTGCCTACCCCTCCGGGAAATAGGCGTGATTATATGTATGTATGTATGTTTTTAGTATTAATTGCGGCAACAGAAATACATCATCTGTGAAAGTTTTAACTGTGTAGCTATCACGGTTCATGAGATACAGCCTGGTTTTTACCCTTTAGGTACGGAACCCTAAAATGTACAAATGGCGGAATTTTATTGTGTTGATACTATATTTAAAACTAAACATATTGTTTAAAACTTTTTTATAATACTAGTAATATAGGACGGACGTAGGATGTAGTGTTTAAATCGACGGCATTTGTTGTGATGTCAATTAAAACTATCACTACACATTGAAAATACTATTGACTGAATCTCAAGTATTTTGGAATGTGACTGAAAGAAGATTCTAGTCCTAAAATACATTGTAATTTTAAGAAAATGATTTTAAGTTACAAAGCACCTATAATATAATTTGAGTAGATCCTTAATGGCAAAGAGGATATAATAAGATAGAGCGGTACTGTCATAGTAAATTTTGTAACCACAGTAAATTCACTGCCATCTATCGACATACTTTAAAACTAAATATTAAGATTTGTATAGATACATGATTTTTTTTATTTGCATTAATTATTTTTATATGATTTTGACCCATGTTCTTTCACTGATAAGCGTTAAAATTATAAATAACAAACGAAACCGTCAGCGCCCTCTATACGAGAGTAGGCCAAAACTAGTGGCGCCATCTGATCGAGAATCAAATTTTCGTGATTTTCGAGGCACGTTTTTTCCTTAGACTGTATCCATCTATTACTGAGTTATATCTATCTTTGTTAATGGTCAAAGGTACTCTGTAATGCGATGTCACAGTGTAAAAAGTATACAGCGGACCGACGACTTTGACGTGTACCGAGCTACTAACAATGGCGAATGTATGCAGCTCGGGTGCGCGCGGTACACCACAGACGGCATCATCGAATAACTGTATTGTTTTATGGACTGTGGCGATGTTGACAGACATGTCAACTTCAATTCTTCTACCTCCCTGCCAGTCGCAGATAGAGTTGTGACTCCCGGGAACGGCACAACTCTAGTCGCAGAACATTTTGTCCCCCAGTGAATTCAGCGGCGATATCATGGTCGCATCTTTATCAATTGTCATGTCGTGCGTCACTTTCGCACTTACATACTAGCTAGCCATACACGCACGGATTTGCCCGTCTGATCTGCCTGAAAGATGTGTCTGGCAGACACATCTGTCAATGTGTGGCGAGAAATAGACACAGATGGGCAGCGGACGGGCATCCGGCGGACAAATCTGTGTCTATTTCTCGCCACACATTGACGAATGTGTCCGCCAGACACATCTTTCAGGCAGATCCGACGGGCAAATCCGTACGTGTATGGCTAGCTACTGGTTAGAACGTGACAGGCATGATGACAGATGATAAAAAACCGACCATCTTAGCCCTACAGAGCATAAAAACAGACCACAGTGGCCCCTTGCTAGTCTGTCGCCAACCGAAAGATAGTAAATCACCTGGCCAAGTGCGAACCCTTACAGCAGAACGACAACAAAGGAGCCACTCGCATCATGGGCCATGGCTGTTAATCAGTTTGGAAAAAGTTTTTGTAATGTTAGTCACACTGGGATTAACACAAACCTTTTTGAGCAACAATACTTAAAGCTTTTTGATACTAAGGACATACTAAGCTTGTTAAGGACATACTGAGCACGCGCTGGTTCGGTTAAGATAATGTCTGTACCGCCGTAGATTAGAGATGTATAAAACACTTGATTATGATTTAATAAATCAGCCTAAGTCTACCCGTCAATGGTACCTTTTACTCACCCAGCCACGTTCCTCTAAATAAGGTAAAGTTTACTCAATAACATAAATGTTGCCGGCAGGTCGAGCTTTAAGTATTGTTGGTCTTCTAAAAGTTAATATACAGGGTGGCTAAAAATAAGTGCGTTCCCGTTGCCTCCCTGGTTTTGGGATTATACTGCGAAACTTTTACTATGGGACGAACCACGAAATCGCGAAAAAGAAATTATACTCCCATAGAAAATGGACCAGCCAAAATGTATGAAACAGCCAATTTTTTTTCGCGATTTCGGGGTTGGTCCCATAGTAAAAGTTGCTCAGTATAATCCCAAAATCACCCCTGGCAACGGGAATGCACTTATATTTAGCATTTTATTATTTTCAGAACATCTGTAATTTTTATTCGGACTGTTCATACTCGTCGAGTCTCGGCACCGCTTCGATCCAATCGGAGGCGCCAGACGAGACGAGTACGAGCGAGACGAGAAGGTAGCAGTATGTACACACTCGTTCTCGGCATGTCTCGATGAGTGTGTACAACCGGCATTAAGAGTCCCCGGCAAGCTCGGCCGAATTGCAGCTTCCCATACAAACGTAGTTCCGCTCTCATTTTAAAACTACGTGTTGGATTGTAATGAAACTTTGCACATACAATGACATGAGGTATATCTAGGTCTGAAATTAGTTTATGTACCTCCAGTTTATAAAACAAACGAAATAGAGCGAAAACAAGTTTTGTATGAAAAACTTAAATTCACTGGTTTTTTTTTTAACTATGGTATCTGAAGCTACATAAACTAATTACAGACATAGATATACCTTATCCTATTGTAAGTACAAAGTTTCAGAGCAATCTAGCTAGTCGTTTTAAAATGAGAGCGGAACTACGTTTGTATGGAGAACCGAACCTACTTGCACAGGGACAGGTTACTGTACGTAAGACTTAGGCTCATGGCACACTGCATCAGATTCACAACGACGCTCCGATGTTTGAGTCGCGTCGCTCAAATAACCGAATATTCGGTTCGGTACGATCTGAACCAAAGGCAAAGTCCATATTCGGCCCATCTCTAGTCACTAAAAAGTTGATTCACATAATGCCCAAGCATGTCGACTGAGATGTACACCCAGCTGCAAAATCAGGGTTCGAAACTATCCAGATAATTATAGTCTTTGATAATTATACGATAAATATCGGATAATTATCCCAGGTATGAATGTTGATATATTTATATTCTTTGAATTCTTTAGTAAATTTTAAAGTCTCGTCTTGGAATCTTCGTAAATTTTAGGTTATTATCAAATCGATAATTATCAGGCATAAAAATCACGATACTTATCAAGATAACTATCATTGATAATTATCCTTTCGAACCCTGTGGAATTTGGCAAATGGCATAATCCGTGCAGTTTTCAGGTAGCCGTATGTTCTTGAATGTGTGATTACCTCCTCATCGGGCTGGAAGGACTCCGGGGGGTTGTCCTGCAGCGCCTGCCACATCTTGTAGGCGGCCTGGCGCTTGGCGAGCTTCTTGGACTTGCCGGTGCCCACCTCGCGCCGCTTCAGCAGCGTGCAGATGATCGTGAACTGGCGCTCGTGGGGGAGGCCTGTAACATCAAATAAACTAATATGTGGAAATACTTCTGTCTACCACCTTTAAGCTGGTGGATCCAATTTAAAAAAATTGGCTTGCAGAATAAACACGGAATGTGTGTGTGTGAAACATTATTTATGAACACCCAACTCCTTGATCATATCTATATATGTATACGAGACGAGGTATAATAATTTAAGGAAAACGAGAGCTAAAAAATGTATTATCAGTGGATTAAAAATTTAAAACAACTCGATTTTAGGGTTCCGTACCCAAAGAGTAAAAACGGGACCCTATTACTGAGACTCCAAAAACTGGACGTCAGTTGGCAAGAGCTCTAAGACAGCCAAAGACGTCATATGACGCGCGCGGCTACAGCCCAATATCATCCTTCGTGCATTGAGAAAAGGTTCACGATGGCGCACCGATAGAGAATAGGCTCAAGGGGTAGGGCACCATCTGTCCGAGAATAAATTTTTCTTGATTTCTGAGGCACGTTTTTTCCTTAGACTCATCTTATACGGAGTTGCATAGGTCTTTGACTAGACTAATTTTAACGAAATCTGAGTGCCACTCACGTCTATTGACATTGTCATCGTTCTCAGCATGGTAGGAAGGCGGCGGCCAGAAGCGAGACATGCAGAGCTCCTGCAGCCAGCCCACCGGGTTGCCCATCAGCTTGTCTTCAAACGACGACACCACGGCACCAGTACTGTGAGAAACAGAACCAATCAGTACTTGTACGTCACAGAATTGGGTAATAGTACTAATACTACATTACGATACAAGTGCGAAAAGTAGGAAATCATCGTGAGAATGGTGAAATGACCACTCATCACATGTGAAGTGGACCTCATATGTGTTAGCCACCATTGAAATATGAAGGCATAAGTCTATGTGACAACACAATAAGTATTAAGGTGCATCCATACTGCATTTAACTTTTTTAGAGCAATGCAGTAACTTTATTTGCAGTTCACAAAAATTAACTGCAGTATGGAGGCACCTTTATGAAAAGTTAGAACTACTTACGTCTCAGGCACAGTTCCATTAGCTGGCGGGTCAGCCGGGGCAGCACCTGTCAGCTTGTCGAGCAGAGCCTTGGCTGCAGAGTGCTTGGCCTCCTTCTTGGAGCGTCCAGTGCCCATAGCTATTAACAAAAAATATTGATATAGCACAAAGAGTAAAAAAACTTTCTACATTTAGGAGCTTAATGCTCTAAGCGCCACTTGTACCATTCCCACTAACCCGGGGATATCCTGTTACACCATTAACCCAGTGTCAAATTGTACTGGTAACCTTGGTAACTCTAGGTTTAACCGGCTAACTCCGGGTTAGTGGGATGGTGCCAGTGGCGCTAAGACACATATTTCTCAACATATTTTTTTCGTTTTTTCAAAATTGTCAAATATTGAAACTAGAGGACTATTTTAAGTCAAAGACAATCATACAATTTTTTGAGAATTTTCCTATTAGCCAGTTTATGTGGTCAAGATCAGCTGTTTTGTTATGAAGGAAGTATTTGAGGTATTGCAAGTTTTTTATCATAGGAATGCGGAATCACTAATTGTTAACATTCAAATGTCAGAAGGTACCTGTTAGGCAATAAAGGTAAAAATCTGAAGAATTATCTACAAAAAGCCCAATTTTGACTAGCAATATAGAGTATAAATCAGTATTTTTTATGTTCTGGGTGAAAATAGTCAAGACTTGTGAATGATTTACTCACCAACAAGATCAGCGACAGTCACACGATAACGGAATGTAGGTTCATGGATCATGCCCTCAATCTGCACCAGTTCATACTTAGGCACGGTTCCTCGGCGAGCCAACAGCTCTTGGAGAACCGACACCGGAGTCTTCATTGGGAGAGATTCCATTTCCTATTGGAAAGTATAAAATAATAAATAACCGATTGCTATGTACTGATTTATAACACTTTAAACTCTCGCGTTTTGTACACATAATTAATGTCATCATGTGCAACCTAGCTAGAAGGTCAGAAAAAAAAGGTAAAATAATGAAATTAAATAACGTTAGACCCGATAATGACATTAATTATATCTACTGATTTGACCATAATAGTATGCTTAGTTTGAATTTTAGTTGAGAAGTAAATAATTTATGGAGTTTCATGTTGAGTACAGTAATTTAACCATATCAGCAGCACAATAATTTTTAACCTATCATTTATTCTATTATTTGAGATGACAAGTCTGTGTCTATTACTGTTCTGGTTCAACAAAAGATGTTAATGATATAAGGCTGCCTGCATTTTGATGATGAAGTGGTACTTGTACAATGACTGGTACAAAACGATACATAATCATAAAAGGGTAGGGTAGGTACACTAGGTACTTACTCTCTTAGCAGCCTCATCTAACGGAAGTCTCTCCAAGTTGTTGGGCGGTTTGGGGCGGTTGTTGTAGCGGCGGCGCGGCCCGTGCTGGGCGTGCTCGCCGTCCGGGCCCGCTCCATGCACGGGCATCCCGTGCACGACTCCCGGCACTCCTCCGTGCACCACGCCGACCGCTCCCGGGTGCGGGTGAACTACGCCTCCCTCCATCTGCATCGACCGAATCATTACAAACGCCGATCACACAACTAATACGAACATTCACTAGTCAATTTCTAACACTGAAACACCCTAAATACGATCACTTCGTGGCAAAATTAAGTTTGTCACATGTGACACGAACGGCGGCCATTACAGTAGATCAAGATGGCTCCATAATGGCATGCCGGACGGCGGACACCCGGTATATTAATAACCCTAAAATTATTAAAATTGCCTCGCTTATGAATGCTAAAATGTATGTTAAGATGAATATGATTATTACATGATGGTAAATGATGCAAGTATACTTAAAAGAGGAGATAAAAGAAATAGGTTAAAATGACATCGCGTACCTTCATATTATGCTTGGTGCTATTAGAAGAAGAAATGATGGGACGGCGTTAATATTAATAAACTAATGAAAGCCGGTAAATACTGACCATAAAATAAGGAATAACGAATAACTTCAACGAGCAGCCAAACGCTGATGATGAGATCTGCACAGGCGCACACCGAACACCGACCCCGCGCACAGATTATCTATAAATACATAGACATTATAGACAAAGACAAAGTAGATAAGATAAACATCAATCAAATCAACCACAGACTATAATAAGCTCTACAAACGTCACGATAAACGTGGCGGACTACGCAAATTTTCATGCCAAGTGCTACGTCAAGTATGGAGCTGTTTTATAGGTATGCGTTCTTACTGCCAAGTTTGTGCATAGTTAGTATGGTCATGGTCAGAGTCTAGTCGGGCCGGCAATGGAGTTAGCCGGTAGAAGTATTTTACGGATGGCACCACTGCCAGCATAGGTTTTACCTGTCAATCCTCTACGAAGTGTCAAAATACTTGTTGTTTAAGCCAAATTTAATCTCATAGAACAAAACTGTAGACAGGTAAAACCTAAGAAACCTACCTTTGACAGTTGCTAACCCCATTATCTAAAATCCCATGTTATTTGTTGCACCATCTGTCTTCCTCTTCCTCGGGTCCTCACGGCTGACTGGTTGATGAGCTGAGGGTTGCGACCACATGAGGTACGTACGTGCGTTAAAAGTCTTATCACACTACCGCACCGCACGGTCACGGTGCGGTAATGTGTTATGGCTTTAAGGACAGCTATAAGTTAGAGCGAGATATATATATTTTGACCTTAGAGCATTTAGTAACTGGAGACGCCTTGTCTGTCATTTTCTGTACAAAACAGTCTGCCGATTTTTGTGGGGGAGGGGCACGTCAACGTATAGCCCCGTCCACACTCGTGCGCGAATCACGGCGCGAACGCGAGTGTGGAATCGATTTCGCTGATTAGCGAACTAGACTCCATACTCGCGTCCGCGGCTTCGCGCCGTGATTCGCGCATGAGTGTGGAGGGCCCTAACGTACAAATAGCCATGTCAGATGAACGTCAGTCCTAAAACGTAGTGGCAGTCCATACAAAAGTATTCACAATGGGGTTGGCCGGTCGAAATAATTAGCTGCCCTGGATGCCAGCCCTTTAAGCCTAATCTCATAGAAAAAGGGGCAAGCTATGATAACGCCATCTCTGCAAACCTTTGACAGTTGCCAACCCCATTGTGCAAGGTTTTCGGTAGATGGGTAAGCTTTTAAAGAGGACTCCGGTTATTAAATGCTCTAAGATTTTGACCGATATCTCTTTCTCGCTCTCACTTATGAGTGCGGCCATAGACATAGTATTGATCAAGATACGATGTTTGAAGTTTAGCGAAGTAACCTGCATCTTCGTCAATTGCTAAAAATGAAAGGCAAATAGTTTTAAGAACTTTTATTTCAAATCATTCAAATCACTCATTTAGGCCTATACGGCTTTTTCCTTACAAACTTAAACTGGCACAACTTATCGCGTCTTGCACCTAAATTAGTATGTGCCCGTTGTGAAATGACCCAAGGAGCTGATCGCATTGGTGACTGATATGTTTCGTCGTTTTTGGATAAACACCATGTTTCCATTTCTTTAGGAGATTGCAAATCTGATTCTAAGGCAGCGCTATTGAAGTTATCTTCCATATCTTCCATTTGATCATTAAAGGTGTAACATTCTGTAATTTCTTGACTAGCTATAGGGGAATAGACAGGCGGATCATCACTAAAACCAGCTGGCGGAGAGATTATATCAGTGTCTTCATTACTTTCAGTACAGTATTGTAATAGTAATTTTGGATTAAACATACTTTCGTCTTTCATATCTTGTTTTGGGTTGAATATATTTTCGTTCTTAATATCTCCTATTGAGTCCAATTTTAAACTGTGGGCCAAAACAGGCGATTCGAAAGATTTATTGTAGTCAACTGTTTTATTTTTGAAGTTAGTTTCAGGGATCACATTAATATCTTCTGGTTTATACAATTCTATATTTTCTTTAGTTTCAACTTTGATTCTTTTAGCTGTTGCAACCGGTTCGATCTGACTACTAACAACTGGCTTATTGGTGTTTGTTATATCGATAGATAAAGGCATCTCTACACCATTAATATCGGTGATTTTAAACGGTTTTCTGGGTTTGGATATGGTGTGCTCAATAGTTTTAGTGCTTGTGGTGTCAGCTTTCTTATTAATCTTGTTAAAAGACGGTGTAGATGTTTCAGGTTTGCTAAAAAAAAGAAATAAATATCAATATACTAACATAACTTGGTATTAGGTTTGTTTGGTATACAAATGTATGGTAGGTTACTCAACTGTTGTCTTTTTAATTGTAGCTGTGATTGTAGTTAATGAATGAATGAATAAATTTATTAATAATACAGACAACACTAATACTTACACTAATATTTTACTGTATTTTTGTAAAATATTCCCGATACCGTTATTTGTTGCTGAATACTTTGGTTTTTCTTCGATACTTTCTTGTATAATCTTTCTTGCATTACTATTTTCATTTACAATGACGTGACGTTTATTGGTTACAATGACGTCATCATCATTCGTTTGTTCATTTTTATTAGTCATATTTTCTACAGTGACATTTTCGCATACATTTTCATTGTCTTGTTTTGGTTTCATGCCATCGTGACCTTTATAAGTATCTCCATTATAACCTTCATTGGTCTGATTGGTATTGCCCTGTTTCATTATTTCTGTTACATCTACATCTAACTTTAGTTTTCTTGTAATTCGGAGTTCGTGGTCGGGAGCATATTTTTTTGTGCAGACATCTACTTTTGTTGCAGTGTAAGAGAATCGGTTAAAATAGGTTTCCTTTTGATTGTTAAAATTTTCATGCTTTTCTTGTTTAACTTGTTTTATATCCGGAGGGCAAGATTTTTTATTACCTACACTTGGGACATTGTAATAATCACAAGGACGATTAATATTCCTCGTCAAATTTTCGTTTTTCCTCAAATCATTACTAGCATCTATAGCTCTAATTTGGTCTATTAAAACCAAATTGGCGCTATTTGCGCCATAGTCTGTTGGACCACTTTGATGATTATTTTGGTTCATCATTTTGTCAACAAGCAAATCGTTGATATCTTGACCAAATGTATTTTGATAATCAGAATACGGTATGAAAGATTTCAGTTTGGTTGGTCGTTGACTTTGGCTTTTCCCGATAGTTTCGACATTGCTATTATATGGTAACAGAGCATTATTGCTATCATTTGGTTTGGTAATTGTTTTTAACGAATTAACGTTATAAATATCATGTGCTATGTTTTTCAGACTTTCGTTAGAATGTGTAAATGCATTGCAAGTGGAGATCAGCTGTGGAGTTTGACCATAATCAATTCTCAGGCTAGGCGTATTACTTTCTTGTTTATTATTCATATCCATTCGGTTACTATTCATAATCTTTTGGTCATAATTTTTAAGGCCTACGGGTTGGAATGTTGCCGAAATCTTGTCACTAACTTCTGCCAGGCCAACATCAGCACTTTTGTTAGATAAAGTTTCCAATGTCTGAATTGGAATTTTTTTATTTAATGTAAACACACATCTTTTAGAAACAATTTTCATATGACTATCGCGATTAAGTGTAACTGAATGGAGTTCCAAGTTTGTATTTAACGGCGTAATCATATCAAGGCTTTGATCACAACTTTTTCTTCCTTCAATCGTTTTGTTTTCTTGTATGTCCATTTTGTTAGATGTAATACTTTTTTGATCAGATTCAATTAAACCAATGCTATGTGCTTGGTTTTCTGCATATTGGTTCAGTTCTAAAGTTAGCTCAGGAGTCACATTAGCTTTTTCTGAGTTCTTTTGTTTTGACTCATTTATTGTCGTAGTTTGCAATGGATTGCCTAGTATGCTATTATCTCTCGTAATATTAGAAGCAAGCGCAAGGTTTTGGTTTGAAATTGGCTTATGTTTCAAGTTAGTATTTAGAGGCACAGGTGGATATATTGCGTTAAAATTATTACTATCGTCAGGCTTATTCGTTTCTTGTTTATTGTCATAAATATCCATTTTGTCATATTCTACAGTTCTATTGTCGAAGGTTTGATCATGTTTTCGTTCATATTGATTGGATTCTATAAATTGTACAGTCTTAAAATGTACTTCTGGTAAGTCGAGATTTTCTTCAAAATCATAGTTTTCATCATTTACATCAGGTTGTTCATATGTACATTTATCAACGTTTTGCGGCATATCTTTAGCCTGAATTTTTATTTCGCCACATTGTATCTCATTGTTTGATTTGCTGCAAGTAGTATTTTCTTGTCTATAACCGTCGACAAATACTTCTGGTAGTTTTTCGGCCATTGAATTATCAAGCAGCTCATCTATTACTGGCCTTTTAGGTTTAGTTGTATTTTGTACCCGCTGTAAGAACTTATTTATTTGAGATTTAATTGCATCAGAAAATCCACTATCAATGCTTTTGTCAAAATTCTTTTCAATGTTGTCATCAGCAGTGTTCGCTTTCTTTTCTATTAAATCTAAAACACTGAAATTGGATTTTAAATTTTTACGTTTATTGAAGTTTCTAGCACATCGGCTGCATTTATTTGTCAAATATTGTGTGTTATTCATATTCCTATATTTCAGTTCCACTTTTTGAGCTTCTGCCATTGGTCTCGCATTAAAATGTACATAAGGCTGCTTTGAAACCTTAGTATCAGAAACATTATTATATTGCATATTATTAGAAATAGGATCATTCGCTGAAATTTCAGATTCTATCTTGTTGAATATACTGTTGAATATACTGTCAATCTGTAAATCATTGTAGTCATAGTTCTCATCAATTGTTAATTCTTCCAATTGGTCGGCTACTACATTTTTAGTGAGATCTACAGTTGGATACTCCACTACGAGACTGTTTTCTGAAAAACTGGGTCTATTATTTGAGCCATCTATAATGCCTTTTGTTAGATCAACCGTAGGAAATTCATCAGCTACTTCAGTGATTACTTGGTTATTCTCTGGAATTCGGGGCCTATTTCTGCCGTCCAGCAAGTCATGTATAACTTTGTTCGACATTTCTACTGTTTTATCTATATCAGTTTTTAACGTCTTTGAAGTTTTACAAAACGACTCTTTTAGTGCTTTAAGTTTTTGTGTCAAAGTAAATTCTCGTTTCTTTTTTTCTTTACATTGCGTAATGTCAGAATCGTTTTTCCGCTTTCGTTCTTTGTATACATCTGTGATGGCAGTTTGCTTTGATGCAAAATTTGTCCTGGGTGTGTTTGAATTAGACCAAAGAGCATGGTCACTTTCACGTTGTGCTTGCGGTTCCAAGTCAAGAAATAAATAATCAGCTTGCACGTCGATGCCAACTATTGTAAAAAAAACGTGTAGTCATTATTGAGTTCAATTTAACTTACATCAATGCAATATAAATGTAATAATATTTCTTACCTATGACAGAACTCACGCAGTGGATCAATATTTTATGTTCACTTTGGAGTTTTCTTGTAACTTCATATTTCATTGTTCCATCATAGACGCTTATGAAGTCCTTATCACTAAAATAAAATTAATAAAAATAAATAAAGGTTCAGTAGCATCAGATAAATGGTTACAACAGAGTCAGCAAAACAGATGATTTTGCAAATCGTAAACGACCAGTAGGAATTCCCAGGTAGCAAAGTGACGTCAGCGACGTCGTCATGACGTCATTATGACGTAACGGACGTCATAATGACGTATAAATGCTATGCTGCATGCTAAGTGTTAACTTTTGTTGTAGGAACTTTAGTTGTAGTAGTTCGCAGTAAGTTGGTCCATTTTCTGATAGATCCACCAACATGGTTACCAACCGGCCGTTTTTTCCTGAACTTCATCTTATAAAAAATACAGTCTTACGTGTATTGGTTCTCCGAGTCTCCAACGACCAGGTAACTTTTATAGCTGTCTCCCGCAGTAAGGTGGTCTATGTTCTTGGACTGATTCACGTGGTTTAGCAATATTAGTTGGATGCTGACTCACTTGACTGGCCATCTGAACTATTATAGAAAGTACAAACTTACGTGAATTGAGTCAGCAACAACAGATAGTTTTCCGAATCCCCAACGATCAAGTAACTCTTATGGCTGTCGCCCGCTGTAAGCTGGTCCATGTTCTCAGATAGATGATTGTGATTTAGCAGCATCAGTTGAATGGTTACTGATCGGGCGTCGATTGGTGTTACGGTTAATTTATATTTCGGTAGGAGGCTGACTTGCTTTCGTATTATGTTTCCGGCTGGTGGGCCTTTGTTCATTATCTGAAAATAATGATTTTAAGTACCACCTACATCTATATAAAATAAATCAATGCGCAGATTTGTCAAATCTAACCTTTAATAGCATGACATTACGAACTAAAGCACGGGTCTTCGTGAATGATCTACTCATTATACTAGATCACTTATTATTTTAGTTATAATTTCACCGCCCACTGCTCAGAAATTCTACCCTATGGCCAACTGTAAACGTCTTTTAGCTGATAGCATGATGACTTACCCTTTCCAAGTCTCTAGGATGACTTTCCTCCAACAGCATAAAACTTGTAACCCCAGCGCTAGCCAGTAGCGTACTGAACGTAGGCCCGATGCCCTTCAGCTGCTTGCTAACGTATGGAGAATTCTCCCACAGATGCGCCTCGATGCATTTGGATAGGATGATCGAGTTTAAAACGGCTGAGAAGGTCTTAGGTTGTGGGGGAAGTTCTGGACGTGTTATGCATTTCACTAAACCTGAGAAGTTATAATGATTTTTATTCTGGCATAAATATTATTTGACCATTCAAATTAGATTCATCAAATTAATTAATTCCCAGTAAGCTGGAAATCGTTTTAATACCCTCAATGTGTGTAATCCGAGTTTGCTCATTCCCAGGTGTTCATAAATTTTGGGAGCCTTGAAAGATAAATTTTTCCTTGGATTGACAAAACCACTCGATGTAGAAGGAACCCCGTTTTGTGGATCAAACACTGGTGATAAAGATTTTTTGGTTTTTAACACAATTATACAGAAAAAGGAATTCAAAGTGGCAGCCATTTTTTACAAACTTTGACTACGAATTCATATTAAGGAAGGTACCTTTCGGATCCTCAGTTTTTTTTTATCAGGATTAGAGCAATTTTCCGTCGGACGTACCGTCTTCGAGCTAAAAAAGCTATAGCAAAAAACTGAAAGAGACCAAAAGTTTATGCACACCTAGGGCTACGCAAACTCGGATTACACGCATTTAAGACCAAATGAAGACATTAAAACAACTTCCAGCTTGCTGGGAATTAATTATTCGAAAAAATCTAATTTGATTGGCCTATATTGAAGAGTCCAGAGGAAAATCTGACAGTATATAGTCTGTTCGGAAAAAGAAAAGTCGTGGAATGTATTGCCCCATACATTCTACGACTCTTCTCTTCCCGCACAGACTATATAATAAAATACTAACATTTGCAGACCCTGGATGCCGTTCTCATGACTTTTATAGCTTCTTGGTTCAACGCTGGTTCGGGGATGGGCAGACATCCTAAAGTAGCCTGGATGATGCTACAAAATGCATATGAAATCTTTATTATTACAGGTAAAAAAAAGAGTCAATCATAACTTTACCACACTGGAGGGCATGGACACTTTTTCTTAAGTATATGACATCTATTTCAGTTTATACCTAAAGTACTTACCAATTCAGCTTCATTTGTCTAGTACTTATTTTTCCCTTCATTGGGAATCTGATTGTTGCTGCCTTGTTATTCCTGTTCAGTAGATTAAGGCACCTCCGCTCGTCTACGCGGAGGTGCATATCCGCAAGTTCGTGGCTTTCGCAGACGATATACAGTAGGCGCTCGAGAGTTTCTGAGCCTTCGATCTATAGGGAATAGGGGGTATTACTGCAATATTATGTCGATACAGAGTAGCACAATAGTAAACCATGAAGTAACTTATACATACTATGCCTTAAAGGATTTGCCACACTGGATGCGTTCTGCGGTCAGCGGTCAGGTCAAACCCGCATTATGTATGATAACAACATTGACAGCAACCTTTGAAGTTGAAATTTGACCTGACCGCTGCCCACAGAAGGCAAGTTTTCACAGATAACTTGTTACGAATAAATGCCATATCAAGGCGGTTTATTTATAGAGGGCCTGCCGCGAAACGCCAAAATCGAAATCACGTTATCTGCCAGATCTACCTCTCTATCGCTCGAATATACAAGAGTGATAGAGAGGCAGATAACGATCTTGCATGCACACGCCTCACGCAATAGATATGCCGTCTGTCATAAGTGTTACATCGCAACGCGCTGTCTACTTACCTTCATAATGTTCTTCATGGTTTCCACGTCCATATAAAACAGGGACATCAAACGCCCAGCTTCAGTGGATTCTATGAAGCAGGCCTCATCCATTGTAATCAGGCCCGAGCTCGCTAAACTGTTCATGGCTTTCACGCATAGTTCTGTAGCAAGCAGGGAGATTATGACAGTAAAGTGAAGGTTGCGGGTTTAAATCCCGTTCAGGCTATAAGTACAGAGTGGAATAAATTAATGGGCTCTGGAGGGAAAGTTCCCTTAAGGCACTTTCCAGACCCGGACCCGGGCCCGGAAATACTACTAGAAAAGTGGGTTAGGTTAGGTTTGAACTGCGATCCTCACAGAACCGAACTGCTATCAGAAAAGTGGGTTAGGTTAGGTTAGAACTGCGATCTTCATAGAAAAGAAATTTTATACTTTAAAAGTGGGTGGTTTTACCTCCTTTTCTACATAATTAGGCAAAAGATGCTATCTTTTTTTTCATTAAATTTTATGAAATCTAAGAGTGCACCATCAACAATATTCTTTCACCGGCATCCCCCATTGAAGTCGTTTTTTTTATCTTAAATAATATTATTTGGACACAATTTCGCCTATCTAATAAACTAGTTTTCACATTCAAACAACACATAATTTTTGGCAGGTTTTGTTTAAATTGGCGCATTTTTACAAGGTTTTATTTGACTTGCAATTAAATGTTTGTTAGTAAAATGTTTGTGCCGGTCAAATCTCGCAAGAGTCGCAAGCTAGACCCATTATTCGACCTATTAGCCCACTTCCCATTATTCTATTGAGCTGAAATTTCACATGCATAAATATAAGTTTGGTGACAATGCATTATTCTACTATCGAGCAGTGTTGGCTGAAACGTTAATGCAATTAACCATTAACCAGTACAAATTGAACCGTAAACTGTAACCGTCCGTTACGGTTTACGGTTCAATTTGTACTGGTTAATGGTTAATTGCAATTAACGTTCGGCCAAGACTGCTATCGAGCTGATCTCATGATGGACACCGGACGTGGTCATATGGAACTCTATAGTCTATGCTAAAATGGGGCATTTTCTATGAAAAGGGCATGAAGGGCATGGGCATTAATTCCCAGTAAGCTGGAAATCGTTTTAATACCCTCAATGTGTGTAATCCGAGTTTGCTCATTTTGCCCAGGTGTTCATAAATTTTGGGAGCCTTGAAAGATAAATTTTTCCTTGGATTGACAAAACCACTCGATGTAGAAGGAACCCCGTTTTGTGGATCAAACACTGGTGATAAAGATTTTTCGGTTTTTAACACAATTATACAGAAAAAGGAATTCAAAGTGGCAACCATTTTTTAAAAACTTTGACTACGAATTCATATTAAGGAAGGTACCTTTCGGATCCTCAGTTTTTTTAATCAGGATTAGAGCAATTTTAGAGGATTAGAATATTTATTACATCTAAGTATCGTTAATAATGGCGTAAGCGCCATCGACAATAAGGTCCCTTTTTATAGAAAATACCACAAATAAGGCAACCTCATTGTGTTTGTTCGAATTGTGTCGATAAGTATACGAGATCCCTTAGGGCCTAAAGGATCTCGTATACTTATCGATGCGTATATTTACTCCGGCTAAAGTTTAGGCGGAGTAAATAGACACTTTCTTTGGAGGTCACTTTCGAGTTAGATCACTTTCTGAGGACGTACCGTATATTTTACCTGTTCTTAAAAAACTAAAACAATTACATTTCTCATGCTCAGGCTATCTAAGTAGGAACAATTAGACATAGGCACGGTATTAGCCCCCACCTAGCCCTTCGACTAATCTTACAAACACACACGGCAAGGGTCAAGAGTCAATCCGAACATGACTAATAAGGAAAAATACCAGCATTAAGTTAATATTGCGACCTAGAATTGAGTGAAGACGATCAGCATTATTTATAAACTATTAAGAGCTAAGCCTCATTATGGTAGCGTCTTCAGAAATTATTCGTAAAGCTTAAAGAATCGCGTCTGGTCAACCATACCAGCGAGATCTGCGGTGTGCATTGTGCAAGTTGCGTCAAGTTTCCAAAAAGTTGGAAAAGTTCTCAGAATTTTGAGAAAACTTTCACAGGAAACAAAGGAACCTTTCATTTTGGAAATGAAAAATTTCGATTCGCATGAAAAATCAAAAATTTTCCATGCGGAAAATTTGCAATTTTGGAAAGTTCCCGACGGAACATTTTAAGTATCTGTGATTATAGGTCCTCATAGAGAAGGGAGAATACAATGGTTATGGACTCGAAGTAAGCGTTGTTGAAGTAATATATATTATGCCTATGTTTTAGGGCGATTTGCACGTTGCACCTCTCGTAAAACGAACTGATTAACGTAATATGTATTCTACCAAAAACATTTGCATGTAAAATGCTGACGAGACTAGATCATAATTATGGCTCGCACTGTCAAAAAGTTACATGTAGAGACAAGCTTCTAATTCTACACACCCTAACTCTATGTGCATGGAGACTGTATAAAGGAGCCAAATCTCTATGTATGAAAAGTGTCCATCAAAAAACAGTAATTAGGCGGCGCCACCATACACCGAAATACTACCAAAAACAACCTACGTAATTTGGTCGGGTTATTTGTTGCTTCATATGGTTCATGTTATACTCATGTCCCAGAGCCTAACTAGCGCCACCGGAGAGATTAGGAACTATTATTTAAAGCTTAATGCGGTCACTTTCACAACAATTCTGCCATAAGAGATTGCGATCCTTTCTATACCATCCATATCTATGTGGCTTAGCCATTTCGCTACCGTCACATGGGTGTTAAGACTGACTAGAAGCAAGTAGAGACAAAATGACTAGTGAATAGAGTAGCAGAAATACCTCAACGTAAAGGGCATGAGGGGCAGGCCATAACAAGGTATAGGTATGCCGCAAATGGTAAACGAGCAGCGAGATTGATGTCATCTGATTATTCTATTGAATTAATATGTCGATCGAATATGCTTAACGTTACTTCACGGATATGGCATAATGTAGATTAATTAAAAAAACATGACATCGCTAAAACTAAAGGTAACAAAATAAATTCGCGATAGACTTGTAATTTTTTTTTAATGTAAGTACTACATATGTTTAATGAATAATGAAAAAGGGTACAATAAATGTCTGAAAATAAACCCACGAAAAAGTAAAACTAAATGACAACAAATACAATATTACCTCCCACTCTGATTATCCCCCGGACCAAATGTGCCAAAAATACTGGCGGCATTACCTCGCTGAATGGCCAGGGATTTTTGGACGAGGAAAGAACCAGAGCGAGTGTCGCCGCCCCTTTCCCTTAAGCGTCGCCTATACCTATATACTTAATACTTGTAAATGTGATTTAATATGTGTTCAAAACGCGAAAGTTTTAAATGTTATATGACATCGCTAGTTATGTATGACCATTTTAAATAGTTATCTAATAAAAATACCTTAAACCTTCTAATCAAGACAATCACCTAGGTATAAAGATAACTGGACAAAATCAAATCATTATTTCGATGATCACTAAGAAAGCTTGAACAAATCCGTTATAGTCGACAAAATCGCATGTCAGCCATCACTTACGTCGACGTCAGCATCGCGTGTGTTTACAATCGAGCCGTTATATTCCCATATCTGGGGACTCGGACAAGTTTTCTCAGACTAACCACTAATGTAAGTTGATCTCTACTATTGTTTTCCGATTAACATGATTAGCCATTTTGGGCAACCCTAGCGAGCCTAGGAACATGCGTTAAAAAGAGAACGTTGATTAGTTTGAAATTTAATTAACTGAAAGAAAGTTATCATTCCAGCAAATAAAAATAGCTATACCATCTAAAACCGTTTCGAGAGTAATCGTTTTGATTTGCCGTCAAACAGGGGGTTGGTTAGGAAGTGGACCGAGGGTAGGCGTGTCTCACTCCGCGATTTCGTCCCGTCGCTACAAGTACCTGCGGACGCCTCAATTTTGAGGTTTTGCCATAGTAATTGCCGCACACCGCTATGGAACGGACGCCTGCACGCGCTTGCGCCGCCTTGCGCGTAGTTAGTCGCGTTTTCTTAGGGACTGAATCTTCTGTACCTTCTTCTGAATCTTCTCTAAAGTTTTGTATCCAGTGACATGTAACGAATCCCCGTTATCTAATCGCTTAGCGATTGGAATTGGGATTAGCCTGATCCGTCGACAAATGCTAAGATTCCTAAGGATGCGTCGCCATCCATCACGAGCCGGAACTTCGCGAGGTCACGATGATGTTCGCAATAAACTGGAGCGGATTTCGAATGGTAATAGATCATCATATCAACTGAAAGACACCCATAATTGGACAAAACCCTCAGAGGGTCTGAGCAAGACTGCACAACTTTTTAAATACCACTTTTTCCACGTATTTATTGTGCTTTTTTAGGGTTCCGTACCCGAAGGGTAAAAACGGGACCCTATTACTAAGACTCCGCTGTCCGTCTGTCTGTCTGTCACCAGGCTGTATCTCATGAACCATGATATAACAACAAATACTAAAAAGTACGGAACCCTCGGTGGGCGAATCCGATTCGCACTTGGCCGGTTTTTTATACTTATTTTGTTATTAAAGTAATTAAAAGTGATTGGCAAACATGGACATGAAAAAAATAAACATGTAAATGTTTATAAAATGCTTATGAGAAAAAAAACCAAAGCAATTTGAATTACAAATTGTTTGTTGCAAGGATGCTCTTTGCAATTGTTTACTCTTAAGAGCAATTAATTCAATAAAATTAATAAATAATTTTAATTGACTCGCATACCGGATACACTTGAGTTATTCTATTCATTGATTACAAAGCTTCATCAATTTTACAATATTTATATTAACATTTTATAAGTAGATATAATCAATTACCGAGTAATATTGAACTTACTGTGCGACTAGGAGCAATTTCTAGTTATCAAACCATAGACATAGTATATACAAGTAGTTATAGACGCGCCACCGAACGACTGGGAGTAAGAGAAAGAATATTCATATAAAATTTGGGCAGGATAGGATTTTTTCTCTTTCACTCTTATAAATTTCGGTATTTCGCCATCGCCTCCTACCTATCATGCCACCCGGTCGGTGACAAGGACAAAGCATAGCACTATTTTCGCAATAAGACTATCTTTCTCTATCAAAGAGTGTCAGGCCCTTGTATCAAACAAATATCATTGTTGACAGCTGACAGATCATATCGACGAACATACCGGTCGATTACGCCCATAATATTTTATGTTTTTATTTCACTTTTATTTTAATTTCTTTTACAATAGAAAATTTCAATCGCTCTAAGCTGCAATTACATGAAAGCAAATACGCCGATATTGTAACCAAATTGCTATGATATATCGCCATTCTGAATATGCCTATAGTTAAATAGGTAATTATTGGTCTTAATAAATTTCATTACAATAGTGTCAGTGAGCAAGCTAATTTAACTGCTAATCTCGCATATCTTTCATTTAATAGCCGTGATTATCCTGTCTTATCGGAAATCAACACAATCATGCCAATTAGACTACAAAAGATCACTGCTAGCTGTCATACCTATTACGTTTATTTTTAGTTTAAATACTGAGGTTTTGGCATTTATAATAAACACCTCGTGGCACTTATAGCGACTGTATTTTTTTTCTTTATTGGAGAAACAACAGAAGTAAGTACTTGCAACAATAGCAAATGATAATAAGATACAGTTCAAAACATATGCACCTACCTCCTACCTCCTAAAACGCTCTCACTCAGAACTATACATAATATAGGTAAGGTACTTAATGCTACAGTAAACTTAACTAAACTTAACGCACACTAGAGAAACAAGCCAAGGAAGTTAAGTTGTCTCAGCTAGGATTTCAAGGACTTTCTTTTGGAGACGTACTTTGTTTGTGTTGAAAATGTCTACGGCCGTGAATAGTTTATTATATTTGCAAAGGCGGCGCAGAGGTGCGCGGATCCCAGCGTTAGTTGAGCAAGTCGGGACGGCGAACAAGGCGTTAGAGCATTGGTATACTTGTCGTTAGTATGATAATATGTAGCCTTTAGGAAATGTGAACGTTCTACACTTTTAGGGCGCGTTGAACTCTTTAACATGGCTAAACCGTATTATTACGATTGACGACTGGTCTGGCCTAGTGGGTAGTGACCCTGCCTGTGAAGCCGATGGCCCTGGGTTCGAATCCCGGTAAGGGCATTTATTTATTTTTGTTCCTGAGTCTTGGTTGTTTTCTATGTATTTATGTATTTTTATCTATACATATAATAAAGCGGAAGAGGGTCGAAAGTCTGTACATGGAAGATATTCGAAAAAAAATTGCCTGGGGATACTTAGAATCGATAACAGAACACATTCCAACAGTTTTTAGAATTTTTGTCTGTTTATCTGTTTGTCTGTTTATCTGTTTATCTGTTTGTCTGTTTATTTGACCGCGCTACAAATGAAAACGGCTGAACGGATTTTGATGCAAACTTTACTAATCTGTCGAAAAAATCCACGGCCAGGTTTTAGGCTATAAAAATTTGAGAAATTTTACCCCTAAGGGGGTTAAAAAGGGGATGAAAGTTTGTATGGGGTTCAAGATTTATTTTAAGCTAGCAATTTGAAACTTCGTAAGAAGATATATTATTGAAATACAAGAAAACTAATTTCAGCGTTTTTGAAAATTCATCCCCTAAGGAGGTGAAATAGAGGTTGAAAGTTTGTATGGAGATCAATTTTTTTTTGAGTGCGTTACTTGAAACTTTGTATAATGAGCATATTATTATAATACAGGAAAAGTGATTTTAGCGTTTTCAAGAATTCGTCCCCTAACAGGGTTAAAAGGGGGTTGAAAGTTTGAATCCATTACAAATGCTTTGAAACTTCTTAGAAAGGTATGATAGACGATTACAAAAAAACTAATTTTGACGTTTTTGGAAATTTAACCCCTCAGGGGGTTGAAAAGGGGATGAAAGTTTGTCTTGGGGTGCAAATTTTATTTTAAGCTAGGAACTTAAAACTTTGCAAAACGTTATTATATTAAAAAGCAAGAAAATTACTTTCAGCGTTTTTAAAAATTCTATCCCAATGGTGGTGAAAAAGCGGTTAAAAACTTTATCTTGATAACTATATCATTTTAGCTACTAGGCCAAGTTAGGTATCGATTTTGTATAAATCGGGTATGCCGAATTCATTTATGATATCAAAATGACACCATTCCCGAGTGAAAACACAAAAATATGAAAAAACTTTTTTTAATTTCTCTTTACGCTTAAACCGCTAAACTGATTTAGATAAAATTTGGTATAGAGATAGTTTGAGTCCCGTGGAAGAACATAGGGTAGTTTTTAACCAAAAAAATGGAGACTGCGTTTGCATGGAGAAGCGGCCGTGCCCTTTCCTCTTAATAATGGTCACGAAGGTGGGTACTTTAAAAAAATCATTTTTCAGTAAATGTCAAACGATTTGGGACTTAAACGCGTTACCATGCCTTGCCGAAAAAAATCGAATCTTTCGCAAAAGTCTCGCAATGCATTGCGGCCACAAGGGGCACGGTCTCAGGAGACTGAGAAAAACCACGGTGAGAGACTCAGTGGCGCTCTAGCCAGGCAGGTCGCTTCGCTTTCGGCTGAAACGGCAAGCCAGCGCGAGTTTGATTGTGATCCCAAATATATCGTACGTAATACATATGTAGGCGCAGATCCTGACGGAGTGTGGCGCCGGAGAAGCCGTGTTCATCCCGCGTATCCTTCTCATTCCGAGCAACTTCCCGTTCCGCTTCAAGCGCCTACAGGTCCCCGTGAGCGTCTGCTTCGCTATGACCATCAACAAGTCGTAGGGGCAGATGCATTTCAAACTCCGAAAAAAAAAAGGGGCAGACGCTGCCCGCCGCCGGCGTCATTTGACTGATTTGACTGGAGGACCGATTTGGATGACATGATTTTGATGGGAACACCCAAATATTCCGAAATATGTTTTTCCGATTTTTATAACCACGACTTTCATAATCCCGATTATTTATAAGTCCGAAATATCAAAATTACGATTTTTAAAAACACGATGGAATAAAATCACGAATGTGCTATTTCCGAAAACATAAAATCCGATTGTCACTTGATAGAAAGCTTAAAGTTCCGATTTTACACTTTTCCGAAAATATTTTTTTTCCGAATTCCTAAATTCTGAAAAATCATTGTCCGATCGGAAATAAAATAATTCGGTATTCAGAAATTCGGTTTTTTACAAGATCGGAAAAATGAAATCCGTGATATTCAAATGAAGACTCACGTTTTAGTAATTATTACGGGTACCTGTCGTGCCGCATCATGTTAAATTCGGCATAAAATATGTTTGGCATAAAAATTCGGCATAAATAAATTAGACAGAACTGCGAACCTGCGAACCCGAACTGTTGCTAGAAGTGGGTTAGGTTAGGTTAGAACTGCGACCCCAAAGAAAACGAACTGTTGCCAGAAGTGGGTTAGGTTAGGTTAGAATTGCGACCCCCAAGAAAACGAACTGTTGCCAGAAAAGTGAGTTAGGTTAGGTTAGAACTGCGACCCCCAAGAAAACGAACTGTTGCCAGAAAAGTGGAAATTTAAAAATTGGGATATTTAAAATAGGAATCACGTTAATTCGGAATAAGGGCAATTCCGAATTCGTGATTTTGAAAATCGTAAATGTTAAATTTGGTGTTTGCCACCATCGGAATTGTTATAGTCGGAATTATGTAGTTCGGAATTTACAATATTCGGCTTTTTGGGTTTTCGGAAATATAAATCTTCGTGATTTTCATCATTCGTAATTATGACAGTCGGAATTTTGATGGGTCGAGCATTTAAAAATCGGAATGATAAAATTCGACATTCTAAAATTCGAAATAAAAAATTTCGGAATTATGTAGTGTACCCGATTTGCATAGGTACAGTCAAGGACGTTAAACAAAAATGGTACTGTATCGTTCGAAATACACCTATACTACTCTATGCCATTTAAATCACGACAAAAATTTGAATAAGGGCAAAAAAAATATTCATTTTGTAGTGTAATTTTATTTAGTGGTAGCAAAGAGGATATAATATTATAAAACGGTACTGTCATAGTAAATTTTGTAACCACAGTAAATTCACTGCCATCTATCGACACACTTTAAAACTAAAAATGAAGATTTATTAAAATACGATAAAATGTATTTAAATATGGATAAATGATCTTTTTTATTTGCATTAATATTTTTTTTATTTTGACCCATGTTCTTTCACTGATATGCGTTAAAATTGTTAGATAATAACAAACGAAACCGTCAACGCCCTCTATACGAGAGTAGGCAAAAGGTAGTAGCGACATCTGATCGAGAATCAAATTTTCGTGATTTTCGAGGCACGTTTTTTCCTTAGACTGTATCCATCTATTACGGAGTTATATCTATCTTTGGTGGTAGGTACCTAATTGTAAAATATTTTATCTGGACTACAGTCCTCTAGCGTATCCATCTGTCAACTTTACTTTAAGTTCTGTCTCCAGGGGACAGGGAGATAAATTAGGGGTGAATTAGCCGCTTACTGAAACAGACCGAATTCCACGCAGGCGAAGCCGCGGGCACAGCTAGTATTATATATATCGTCTGAGTATCCGCAACACAAGCCTTCTTGAGCTTACTGTGGGACTTAGTCAAACTAGGTAAGAATGTCTTATAATATTTATATTATATTTATTTATTACGAGTAAGTCAATGTGAACCGACAGCAGCCACATGTGCTATCGGTAACCCCAAGTTTTAATTCGAATTTTTAGCCACTTAAACGTACACAAAAGTGGAGCGAAGCCACTCCACGCCCTGTATGGACTACATCTATGACAGTGTTCAGTGCTGCTTCGCTGTTCAAGCCCCGTAGACAACATGCCAATCGCTAACGCTCCGTAGCGAACGAAACGCAACTGTCACTGTCACACTAATATGGAAGAGTGATAGAGAGACACAAACCGGTTGGATGGCGAAGCGCAAGCGATTGTCACCTTGGCTAGGCCGCCTGGTTCTCTATTATAAGGTATCCAAAGTAACTTAAAGTTTATACCTTCAATTTTCTTCAAAATAAGTTGCTGCGGGGCACCCGGTGGCAATCCCAGGTATCTCTTCGGATCTTTGGCTGCTCTGACGTACAGGAAAGTGGAGCGGAGCCACTCTACACACTGGGCTACATCTGTGACAGTGCCCAGTGCAGCTTCGCTGTTCAGGTTTTCTGCTAAGCGTTTGTGGAGGTAGCTTTGTAGGGGCTCGCTGCCGCCCACGAGTGCTTGGTAACGGGGCTGTGAAAAAATAATTTAAGTTTACGAGTATTCAAACGTTACAGTATCAACAATAACGATTACTCGCTTTTTAGGGCTCCGTACCCAAAGGGTAAAAACGGGACCTTATTATTATTATTATTATATTTCTGTTGCCGCTATAACAACAAATACTAAAACGTACGGAACCCTCGGTGCGCGAGTCCGACTCGCACTTGGCCGGTTTTTTTACAAACCTTCAAGAAAAGTCGCCATTTATTCTTAAATTCAACTATTATTTAACCTTTTTCAATTTACTTGACATTTCATTTAAAATTATGGCTGACAAGCGAATGTCATATTTGTCAAATTAAACTTTTAAGCTTTTACTACTTATTTTGTTGAGGCAAACCGAATTTTGTAGTGCATTTTTATACCTAAATCAAAATGGGTTTGACACCAGAAGAGAAGAAGGCTAAAAAAGAAGCCCAGAAGGAAGCAAAACTTGCGGCAGAGGCCGAGAAGCGTAGAAAAATGAAAAACATCGAACTTCAGCGCGAAATCGCAGCACAATTGAAGAACAGGGATGCCTTGGATCGACAGTATAGAGCACTCATGGCCAAGATCAAAGAACCAGAGTTCCGGAAAGAGATGGAAATCATGTGGCGTTCTTTTGAACGAGCTTATGATAAAAAAGACCATCAATTATCACATATTACAAATTTAATGAATGTAGCTGATGATCAGTTTCAACGCACAGTAGCTAGCTTCTGTGATACTATAGACACTATGATTAACAAATTCCTTACCGAGTTGGAGGAGATGACACAGCAAAATAACCTAAATACGACGAATCTGCTAAAAAGCGGTGAGCAGGAGGCAGATGATATCGTGAAAGATCACAACACCGCTGAAACACATTTGCAGCTTTTGTTATATACTGCTCATAAAGAGACTGACACCCAAGTGTGGACGAAACGTGGAGAAAATTTAGTAAAAGAAGACGAAGAGCGCATTAAGTTCGCTAACGTTAGAGAAAATTTGCGTTCGTACTTAGAAAACAATTACAATAATATGTGGGATGCTTACAAGGCAGTGCTCAAAGCATATGTAAGTGAAACTGCTGAGAATCAGAAGCAAGTTCGTAAATTACGTCGTAAAGAAAATACAATGGCTGATGTGATAGCATCGCAAGGTAAGAGGATAGCGAATAGTGATGGTTTGTTGAAGCGCCTGCGTACGGAGTTAGCGGCATATGAATCAGGGACGAAGCAAGCTGTGTTTAGGGACAGGCGTGATAGGCACCGTGCCGCCTGTCATAAGCTGAAGCAGCGTATGATCAATGGAGTTAATCTGGACTCTAATCTGTTAGCAGTATTAGTAAGCGCTTCAGACAGTACCTTAGAATGGCTTGACAAAGCTCATAAGAAAGGTGAAAAAATTCTATGCATGGCAGCTCTATGTAGAAAATTCGAGACGCAACGAGAAAAGATTCTTCCTTACGGAACGGAGCGACCTCATTCCCCGACACAAACAGTTCGCAAGCAACATTCAGATGATTCACTGGTGATAAATGCTATTTCTACTACATGCGGCATGACGAGAATGTGGCAGCGCGTAGCCAAAGCTGAAATGACTAAACGGGCCTTAATGCGCGAGAGAGAATTATTGCTACAGGAGAACCACATGATTGAGAACAAATTGAAGAGTCTTAAGACACAAAATATTGAACCGAAGACAAGTGAATGTCTTTGTAATAAAAATAAACAGAAAAAGGAAGTGTTTCATCCAAATGCGGTTGAAGGAGCGTTGGAAGCGATTAAAATAATGAAATTTAATGCCCAATATAAATGATTATATTTTTATTGAATAAATCTGCCGTTAACAATGTGTTCGTGTTATTGGTCACGATTCTCTCATGAGCATTGTTAACGTTGTTCCGGCTTTGTTGATGACACAGTGCTGGATTCATACACAGTGATACGCGATATATATTAATAGCTTAGTTTTGATAAATCCTAAATATTCTTTATTGCACCACAAAGGAAACAAATTTAAAAACAGATTTACAATGTAAATAAAGGTAGCAACAGGCGGTCCTCTTCCAGACAATCTATTTCCTATGGTAGTATATGTATACATTTATTGTAGATAGTACCTTTGTGAAAACAAACCTTTTACCTTGCGACGTTGCCATTTGAAATATTGAAACTATATGAACGTAATGCCAAATTTTACTGAACAACATTTTAAACCAGAAATGTTTTCGTTGAAAAATGTGTTAAAATTATCAGCACACGATGTAGGTATAGGCTAGGTTTCACGTAGGTTTGTTTTCGCATATCGCAACGGTACGAAACCGTCGAGAGGCGCAAACGATGCCACTTTAACCTTACCCACTTCTGTCGAGCATTCTCTTCTTGTATTCTTTTAACTCAGAAATGTTTAAGTTCAGAAATGTGTTAAAATTGTCAGCTCACGATGTATAAGCTAGGTTTCACGTTAGGTTTGTTTTCGCATGTCGCAACGGTATGAAACTGTCGAGAGGCGCAAACGATGCCACTTTAACCTTACCCACTTCTGTCGAGTATTTTCTTCTTGTATTCTTTTAACTCAGAAATGTTTTAGTTTAGAAATGTGTTAAAATTGTCAGCTCACGATGTATGAGCTAGGTTTCACGTTAGGTTTGTTTTCGCATGTCGCAACGGTACGAAACCGTCGAGAGGCGCAAACGATGCCACTTTAACCTTACCCACTTCTGTCGAGCATTCTCTTCTTGTATTCTTTTAACTCAGAAATGTTTTAGTTCAGAAATGTGTTAAAATTGTCAGCTCACGATGTATAAGCTAGGTTTCACGTTAGGTTTGTTTTCGCATGTCGCAACGGTACGAAACCGTCGAGAGGCGCAAACGATGCCACTTTGACCTTACCCACTTCTGTCGAGTATTTACATCGGAAACGCGAGAGCGGACGGGCCTAGCTTTCTGGAAAACCAGTCAGGTCCAAAATATTGATACGGATAAATTACCAAAAATATCTAAACACAACTTTGTGTCTAGGCTATTGCCTTATTAGGTACACATATTTCAAAGCATATGTAAGTGAAACTGCTGAGAATCAGAAGCAAGTTCGTAAATTACGTCGTAAAGAAAATACAATGGCTGATGTGATAGCATCGCAAGGTAAGAGGATAGCGAATAGTGATGGTTTGTTGAAGCGCCTGCGTACGGAGTTAGCGGCATATGAATCAGGGACGAAGCAAGCTGTGTTTAGGGACAGGCGTGATAGGCACCGTGCCGCCTGTCATAAGCTGAAGCAGCGTATGATCAATGGAGTTAATCTGGACTCTAATCTGTTAGCAGTATTAGTAAGCGCTTCAGACAGTACCTTAGAATGGCTTGACAAAGCTCATAAGAAAGGTGAAAAAATTCTACGCATGGCAGCTCTATGTAGAAAATTCGAGACGCAACGAGAAAAGATTCTTCCTTACGGAACGGAGCGACCTCATTCCCCGACACAAACAGTTCGCAAGCAACATTCAGATGATTCACTGGTGATAAATGCTATTTCTACTACATGCGGCATGACGAGAATGTGGCAGCGCGTAGCCAAAGCTGAAATGACTAAACGGGCCTTAATGCGCGAGAGAGAATTATTGCTACAGGAGAACCACATGATTGAGAACAAATTGAAGAGTCTTAAGACACAGAATATTGAACCGAAGACAAGTGAATGTCTTTGTAATAAAAATAAACAGAAAAAGGAAGTGTTTCATCCAAATGCGGTTGAAGGAGCGTTGGAAGCGATTAAAATAATGAAATTTAATGCCCAATATAAATGATTATATTTTTATTGAATAAATCTGCCGTTAACAATGTGTTCGTGTTATTGGTCACGATTCTCTCATGAGCATTGTTAACGTTGTTCCGGCTTTGTTGATGACACAGTTTTCGCATGTCGCAACGGTACGAAACCGTCGAGAGGCGCAAACGATGCTACTTTAACCTTACCCACTTCTGTCGAGCATTCTCTTCTTGTATTCTTTTAACTCAGAAATGTTTAAGTTCAGAAATGTGTTAAAATTGTCAGCTCACGATGTATAAGCTAGGTTTCACGTTAGGTTTGTTTTCGCATGTCGCAACGGTATGAAACTGTCGAGAGGCGCAAACGATGCCACTTTAACCTTACCCACTTCTGTCGAGTATTTTCTTCTTGTATTCTTTTAACTCAGAAATGTTTTAGTTTAGAAATGTGTTAAAATTGTCAGCTCACGATGTATGAGCTAGGTTTCACGTTAGGTTTGTTTTCGCATGTCGCAACGGTACGAAACCGTCGAGAGGCGCAAACGATGCCACTTTAACCTTACCCACTTCTGTCGAGCATTCTCTTCTTGTATTCTTTTAACTCAGAAATGTTTTAGTTCAGAAATGTGTTAAAATTGTCAGCTCACGATGTATAAGCTAGGTTTCACGTTAGGTTTGTTTTCGCATGTCGCAACGGTACGAAACCGTCGAGAGGCGCAAACGATGCCACTTTAACCTTACCCACTTCTGTCGAGTATTTTCTTCTTGTATTTCTTTTAACTCAGAAATGTTTCAGTTCAGAAATGTGTTAAAATTGTCAGCTCACGATGTATGAGCTAGGTTTCACGTTAGGGTTTGTTTTCGCATGTCGCAACGGTACGAAACCGTCGAGGCGCAAACGATGCCACTTTGACCTTACCCACTTCTGTCGAGTATTTACATCGGAAACGCGAGAGCGGACGGGCCTAGCTTTCTGGAAAACCAGTCAGGTCCAAAATATTGATACGGATAAATTACCAAAAATATCTAAACACAACTTTGTGTCTAGGCTATTGCCTTATTAGGTACACATATTTTTGGCGCTTTGTCCGGTGTCAATATGTTAAGCCTTTAACTTAAAATTGACTGTCATGCCAATCGTTGTCTGGCTTGAATAACATTTGAATTTGAATAAGGATAGATTATATTATAAAACAGTTGCCTTGGTATGGGTATTTTTAGAAAAAAATTACTAATCATTGACTTTTTTTTCGAAAAATTATCTACTTTTGTGTTATTTCTACATAGAATCATGAACCACAAGCGGGGTTATACCGTGGCGATTTTTGTTTAAATTATTTTGACCAAATTAATACACAAAATATACAACTTAATTTATATATAAGCCCATCAATCGAATAAATAGGTGCTTTTGGTGCATTTATTACACTTTTCTGCGCGCACTCGATACGCTTCGTACGATCAAAGATAGATATAACTCCGTAATAGATAGATACAGTCTAAGGAAAAAACGTGCCTCGAAAATCAAGAAAATTTGATTCTCGTTCAGAGGGCGCTACTAGTTTTGGCCTACAGTCGAATAGATGGCGTTGACGGTTTCGTTTGTTATTTAACAATTTTAACGCATATCAGTGAAAGAACATGGGTCAAAATCATAAAAATAATTAATACAAATAAAAAAAATCATTTATCTATATTTAAATACATTTTATTGTATTTTTATAAATCTTCATTTTTAGTTTTAAAGTGTGTCGACAGATGGCAGTGAATTCACTGGGGTTACAAAATTTACTATGACAGTAAGTACCGCTTTAGTATAAGTTACTCTATGGTACGATTAAATTGCCATAGGGAGCGCACTTAACACTGGTTCGACCAGTCAGCTATGTGCTCTCAGCAAGCGTTGCGACTCACACCCATGAACTTGTAGTAACGGTACTTATATACCTTCCTGATTCCTGGCTGCAGTTCCTCGAGGTTCCCAAATCTCAAATGGTGTGGGCATGAAAAAGGGACTTCTAATTAACATATATACCAAGTTTCATCACAGTTCAAGAGATTTCGCAGTTTGTCTTATTCCGATTGTGCTACTCTATCTGGGCCCATTTGGGATAAGACATACAATGACCAATACTTTACATTAAGATTGTATTTTCTTACTCGCTCTGTACCTACAGTGACTTGAGAGCATTACTATAAGTTACGGCGGCAACATTTCAATTAAATGCTTAAAATATGCACAATTTAGTAAAGCCACCATAAATGATTATGAGTTTGAATAAGCTAAATGGCATTGAAAATAATAATTATGAACATTTGCCACTGTAATTGGTCATAAAATATGCAGTTTCTTGTTGATTATTTTAAGGTATCTAGATAGAATATTAATAAAATATAATTTTAAAGGAATAAATAAAATTAATTGTTCACTAACACAGAACATAACCGTGCCGCCTAGTAGCGCCATGACACACGACATACAGTTGAGTTAGAAAAGCTATAATATATATCTCCCACAGAACATATAACCTTTTTACTAGCTTTTTATTAACTTGCAATGTACCTTTGTAAGTATGTATCATAGAGTAACTTATACTAGAGCGGTACTGTCATAGTAAATTTTGTAACCCCAGTAAATTCACTGCCATCTGTCGACACACTTTAAAACTAAAAATAAATATTTTTAAAAATACGATAAAATGTATTTAGATATGGATAAATGATTTTTTTTATTTGCATTAATTATTTTTATGATTTTGACCCATGTTCTTTCACTAATATGCGTTAAAATTGTTAAATAACAAACGAAACCGTCAACGCCATCTATACGACAGTTGGCCAAAGCTAGTAGCGCCCTCTGAACGAGAATCAAATTTTCTTGATTTTCGAGGCACGTTTTTTCCTTAGACTGTATCCATCTATTACGGAGTTATATCTATCTTTGTATGTATGTAACTATGTTTGTACGGGTCAAATCTTGCATGTTAAATTTGACCCACTTCCCGACTTCCAATGAAGCTGAAAATTTGCATACACATGTAAGTCGGATGACAATGCAATATTATAAAATTAATTGTGTTTGGGGTTTTTAGAATTGTCTCGATGAGTAGGTATTAGTTGCTTGTAGAAAGAAAAGTACAGTCAGCGATAAAAGCTTGTACCAAAATTTAAATTTTTGCCAATAATTTATTATGTTGTGAACAACATAGGTCTTATAAAGGGCAAAGGATCCATTGATATCGAAAACCTAGTCAGTTAATAAATTAATCAATTCACTACTTACTATTGCTCTGATATAAAGTACAACAGGGGGACTAGCAGTAGATTTCCCAGTATTGATGAGTTTAACAAGTCCATTCATAGTTCGTGATCAGCAATGCAGGCTTCGTCAACTGGACACGAAAACAAATCAGCTTCGTCACCTACTAACAAATGATATAATCCGCAACAGTCTTTATCAATCACACTAAATTAAACTAGGCCAAGAATATTATAGTTGCTATACAATATTTTTTTAGGTAAAATGTAAGGAATCGAATGGTACCATTATTTTTTTCTTTTTTGGAAGTAAAAAAAAATCTAAAACTTTGAGGTCTTGTATTTTTATATCATTTCTATATATTTTTAAGTGTCAAATTTTGTATAAATGGTTCATTTTTAGGGTTCCGTACCCAACGGATAAAAACGGGACCCGATTACTAAGACTCCTCTGTCCGTCTGTCTGTCACCAGGCTGTATCTCATGAACCGTGATAGATAGTTAAAATTTTCACAGATCATGTATTAACGCCGCTATAACAACAAATACTAAAAAGTACGGAACCCTCAGTGGGCGAGTCCGACTCGCACTTGGCCGGTTTTTTCTATCTATATTTAACTAGATTTTGTTAGAAAAGTCAACATGTTTCATCATCACTATTAGGATGCAGCTGGTCCACTGATTGGTGCGCCTTGGTAACAAAATTTTACAATGATCGTCATGAGCGACACAAATTATTCGTTTTTCCATGCCCTTATTAAGGTTAAAATAACTCGCGAACAAGCGTTAACTATATTCCAATGATTATTGAATAGACCTGACATTTAGCAAATACCTCTTTCCAACACGGTCTCATCACGATAGTCTTATATTGTAGGTAAATCAAAGACGAGCAAATAATAATGACTAGTCATCAACATCATGTCGGCCGTATAGCGTGCGCTGCTGAACACCTCTGCCAAATAACAACAACAACAACCGATAAAGTGATTCCCGGTAATTACCACTGTCTCGCGTGTCTTCACACGTGACTCAATTGTACAAAATATCTAATAATAACCTATTTTGTATAATAAGGCAGAGCGGTGTCTCCCAACACAGGCAACAATTTACAATTATGACGGAGGGGTGCTGACCTGCAGCGAGTGTGGTCGCACATTCGCTGCAAAAATTGGTTATGTCAGTCACCTGAGAGCGCACCAGCGACGCTTTCAGGGGTAAAACGCATTCGATGTGGCCGAAATCGGCTAGGAGATGATGATCTTTTTTAAAGTCGGTTAAAGAATGGTATAACATATTATAAGAAACAAACCAAATCATCTTTATAAATTATACAATAATTTTATAAGATAATATACTAGCCTAGACTAGCCTGTGCAAGAGTAACTTTTAATTACTACAATGAGCAAAATGCAGTTTTGTTCACTATATTCTAGCAATAAATTATGTATGAGATCAAGAGGTGAAAAGTAAATAAATGAAACCGCTAATGAATTCTAGGCATTTCTCATCATGTAGGTATCTCTGAAAACTACCCATATTAGTGTCTTTATTTATATTATGTCTCTGTCTTTAGCATAAATGCATTAAATAGCATAGTTAAAAGATTCCATTATGGGAATAGCGGGTAGAATATAAGGCTTGGAACAATAAAATTACAATTGATGAGCGATCGCGCCGATAAAGCTGTAATTTGCTGACAGAGCTTCTTCGAATACCAAAAACATGACTGATTATTGTTGTCGTTGCGAGTGTTGCGACATTAAAATGCCTGCCTGTGTGAACAAATTTGCCGTCTGTCGTTAAAATTTAAGCGATTTAAGGGAATCTTAAAAACAAGGCCTGGAACGAATTCGCTGCGTACTGAGATATATACCAGAAATTTGGAAAAAATATAAGCAAATTCGTAGAAAATTCGTTGCGGTCTAGCGGCGAGATCGTTGCAAGCCCGCGGCGAACTCGCTGCGTGCTCGCCTCGCTTTCAATTCTCCAGCATGTTGTCAGTGTGATATGGCTCTATTATGGGGAGGAGAGGCGTTATAGGGGACTTCACTGAGAATAGCTAAAACAGGTGTTAATTTTCCTAACCTAATTAGTTCGCATTTTCGTCTTCATAAACCCCTGTAATTACATAGTGAATATACATCGAAATAGTCTAAGTCCTAACCATTTCCTTAATACTCATTAAGGTATTGAGTACCCTCTCCCTTCGTTATCTAGAACATATCTAGAATTAGGATAATAGGTTAAAACATAGGTATACCCATCAAAGAAAATACTAACGAAGTTAGAGTCATTTGTAAAATTAAGACGCCAATTTACAACGCAATGATACAAACTCAGAATGAAACACATTGCGCGAAGTATCGTGAATGTCGTGATGACGATAATAGCTTCGCGCAAAACACAAAGCCTACGTTTTCAAAAAATGTGTCTTTAGTGCTAGGTACTAGACACTAGGGGTTTCAAGTGGGTTGCTGGCCTTTAAGATGGGAGTACGTTCTTATCTTGAAGGTCGTATCGAAATACCGCGGGCGATAGTTCATTCCAAAGTGGAGGTATCATCATCATCATCATTATCATATCAGCCTTCTATCGCCCACTGCTGAGCATAGGTCTCTCTTCGAGTACGCCACTTATCCCAGTCCTGAGCCAATCTCATCCAGAAGTGACCCGCAGTCTTCCGAATGTTGTCCACCCAACGAGCCAAAGGACAGGCACTCCTTTCGTCTGAAAGCGGCCACCATTCCGTTAACATTTTGGCCCACCTGCCATCACTCTATCATCTAGAGGTATGCGAGGCAGGAAGTTTCTGGAGAAACGCACGGATTCTACCTACTCGTATCTACAAATCCTGCACTAAATAAGCACTAATAAGATCTATAGCTTTTATAACCATATTGGCCAGTGAAAGCATGTCATCCTCCGAATCAGGAAGTCCGTATCGTACGCTTGCAGATCTTTGACACGCTCCGAGATTTCGTATTGTCTCGATAACGATAACTCACGTAATAGCCATATAGGATTCTGTTACGTTTGCATGGATGTCCTAAAAAGTACATATCATCGCCTACACTGTTGGTACTTCAATTAAAAATAATACCTAACAGTGAGTACAATAAATAACAACACATGCGAGGTTTATAGGCAATCAAAGGAACAAATCACAAATGATCACCTTGTTAACCTTAATCTAACGATGTTTTAATTGTGCTTACGATATTCCTTAGTTTCTAGTGTTTGTTGACGCATCTTTTATCTAGGTAGCCTAACACAACGTGACGCGGTTAAACACGAAATACCTACCTATAGTTATTTTATTCAATATATTTAGTATTTAGTTTTAAAATGAAAAATTTTAGTTAAACCAAAGGGGGATTAAATAGCAATGTGCCAAAAGAATTTTCAAAAATTGCAAATTTCCCATGAAATGGTCTCGGTATTTTTTTCTGCGAGTTTATTGCCAAACCTGACCGTTAGTTTTGATTTCTATGACACTTGAATATACGCCAATGACTGATGTAAATGTTCAATGAAACAATCGTCATCAACAGGAACATTGAGTTATTTATTTATTTATCGTATGGCGTTTACACAATGGTTAATAAAAATATATATTACAGTAAGTATCCAAAATGTACAATTATGCAGATATTGAACTCGCATTCTTCGTTAGGTTTTTGAAATCTTCAGCGGGTCCGTTGTATTTGGTGATGGGGCACCCGAACACCATGTGGTGTATAGTCTGTTCGGATTTCCACACTCGCACGAAGCCTCCATTCCCACTTGTGCCAAAGGTACGAACAGTTACCGAACCCAATCCTCAGGCGGTTCAGTTTGCACCATATTTGTCGGCTTTCATTAACTTTCAGTAATAATCCCTAATCTGAACGAAAACTTTCTAAGTGGATTTTCTCATGAAAGTTTCCAGAAATTTTGGGCATATTTAGAATGTTTTGCAACTTGAACATAGCTAAATGGAATGAGGTGATGGGATGACCCGAAACAGATAGCTCTGCACTGCGCCACGTGTTTTGTGGTCACTGAATTGTTAACATTCGTAATCATTTGAATTTATTCCATAGCCATAGAAATTCTAATTTAATATTGAGACTATGTGGGATGAGCATAAGTGACCGAGGAGTTCTAAGTGACCTACTTACGCTCTAATTCCCTTTACAATAAAGTTATTAGGTACTTTATGTATATGAAGGTCTTGACTTTTTTTATCATTTCCATAGTCCAATCTACCAGTCCAGTCCAGTTCTCATAGTCCGAGACTGGGAGAGGCTCGCAGAACAACGGACAGAGTGGCGCAAAGGCGTTTTGGAGGGTCGCATTGTGATGAGTCTTGGTTCGCCGCACTCGCTGACAAGAGGCAAAAACGACGTCAAGGCGTTTCAGTACCGTTTTCCGCAAGCTTCTCTTGTCAGGCCTGCGGTAGGCCATCTCGATCTCGCATGGGTCTTTTTAGCCATCAAAAACGGTGTCTCTTCGGTGTTACACCATAAATCGTCTGCAACAGACGATAAGGCTAATGATGATGATGATGAATCCAATGTATTGAGATGACGAACTGGATGTGTGCCTAAGTATCGTATTGTATATTTGATTATGTAAGTACTGCGGAATGGAGTATCGAGACAAACCATTCTGGTTTAACGATACTTTTTATTAAAAAAAAAAAAAAAAAAAAAAAAAAAAAAAAAAAAAATGAATTGCTCATTTTCTATTTATTTAACTAAATTTTTAAGTTCGTCGCAAGACGAAGCCAGACGCAAAAACTAGCAGATCATATAACAACGTAAATATACAGAATATAGCCGGTAGTAAAATATGGATAATTAATATAATAAAGTTTCATAGTTATTTTCCAATCAAGGATTCGTCACCCACGCCTTGTGCGACCTATCGCACAATTAAAACACGGAGTTCATGGTCGTCTATAATTGGCTGATAGTTGAACACGCGTAGATTAGTTACGAAAAACTGTCAGAGACGTTATTCTAGAAGGCTTTTTGACAGCTCGTGATATTGTAAATGTAATGTAATGACAGTTTCACCGACTTGAACAAAACAAAGTGAGGGAGTGTCATTATATACTGCATGTTTTCATATAAATTTGATATTAATGATGGCATTGTCACAGTTTGTCATTGCAAAGCTTGGTGCCATTCTACCATTGGTAGGTACATTAATTTCATAAAGGTACATTTTAACTTCATAACCGGTTAGTTAGACCAAGATAAGTCTGCAACGATTTTGATAGCACTATAAATAACACTATCACTGCGTGTGCTATCAAAATCGTTGCAGACTTATCTTGGTCTAACTCCACAATATTTTTTACAAGGTTTTGGCCATATTTAATACCAATAAAAAAATAAGCAGCAGGACATGAGCTAAAAAATTGGATCGTAGAATCACGCTGTATGGTGTATATTTCAAATTTAATATCTTTTTGTGTCATGTCAATGGTAAAAAGGCGGCCTGTCTTTTGCAGTTTTTTTTAAATGTTTAATTCAATTAAAGTATTTACTTCTGTTTTATACAATTTTAAAATTTTTTATTCACATTGTTACAAAGTATTACATGTCACATATCATATCAAATATTAAATTAAACAAAAAACATAATGATTGAAACAAAAAATCAAAAATTGCACCTAACAAAAAAAAATTATATAAATATTTTATTTTGATGTGCAAAATCTTTAATATTCTATGTTAGACTATGTTACCTCAACCTATGAACACCTGCTATTGCACGTTGTCACAAGCAACTCCCACATTTAAAAGTGTCCATAATACGGTTGTCATTCGCCATGTCTCAAACTGTCAATAAACAAGTCGAATACATACACACATGTTGCGAAAACTGTCTTTAGACATGAATGACATGATTCATATGATACAAGACGTAATGCCCATCGACGGTCAACCTTATTAGGCCTTTTCATTCGTCGTCCATTGTTGAGCACTTCAATACAATATGTTCCATCATTACAAAGCTTGTTGGATATCAATACGTGTGAAGTCACGAGTTAATTTATAATTTTCCTGAGAATGCTTTCATATAGTTTGACATTTTCAGTATATGTATTTGTAAACGGGGCACGGGGTATAGGTTTCGTGATTCTGAGTAGAAATAACCCAAAAGTTGTTAGTGATTCGAGAAAAGTATTTATGTTACACATTTTTCTAAATTTTAGACAGATTTTTCTCTCAATTTACCTTGGATAACTAAAACTAGTCAACCCGTATGCTAATTATTAATCTTTATTAAATTCTATCTAACAAAGAGACTTTGCCTGACCTACTCTGAGAGGTGAATAAATATTTTAAGGTCATATACTACATAACAATTTTTACCAGATGCCCAATCGGGCACTTAACCTTGCCCGGTTCAGCGCTTTCATAAAAACATGATTTGCTGAAATGTATGAAAAAGTTAGCATTTTATACATACGTAGGTAATTATTTCTTTAAGCTTTCGTGTCCTTAACTCTCAAGCTTCCGTTCGGATTCAGACTACACCAACATTACTGCTACAGTAATGATGGTACTGTCAAGAAAAGAACGGTACCTTTAAGATTTAAAAGGTTAAACAGTCCTATATTAAGACCGTATTGTTACATTTCTTTTTCTTTTTCGCAAATCAAAACATTCTAGGCTACGCATCATATGCATAAATTAATCGCTATGAACTAAAATAGTTCAAACCCGGGTCACCGAACGCGAGCAAAGGTTACACGCGACTTTTGACAGTGATATTTACTCATGACTTGTCGTATCACTAAGATCTGCTACCGTACTTACAATATCAACTGGCATTAACCAGTATAAATCGACCTTTAGTCTGATAACAACTGTTTAGTTCGAGATTTTAGTTACACTGGTTTGTCTTGAGAATTATACACGTGTGGATCCCTGCATCTATGACGATAGGACATTGCGGCAACTTGACTGTTAATCCAAACTTGCCAAGCATCTGACTCCTAACAGCTAGTATCACAGTAACATAGACTTAAGTAAAGATTTTGCGCGGTCATAGTTCAACGTGCACGGGTTGCCCCATTGTGTGCAACGACGATACCGCGGTTAGAGTTCGTGGGGTACGCGATATAAGACACGCGCGGTGTCCCGCGGCAACAGTTGACGATCGCTAAGGATCCTGTGTGTGTTGTGATTGTTTTTTACGGTGAGTTATATTGTGTGCATGTTACGTGTGTGTAAAATTTTGTGCATTTTCGCAGTCTTTAAATTTTATTCAGGTCTTTATACATCAAGTCAAAATTATTGCACAAAAATAAACAAAAAGCGGTGTGAACAGGAATGTAGGTTTATGACATGGATTTAGGTTCTAGGTTTTCCTAATTCATTTGTCTAATGTGACACTTAATATTACTAGCACAGGTCGGTAACCGTTGAAGATAAAGGATTGGGAAAGCACTAAATACCTGTAGATTTAGGACAACCACTAGGTAGGCATATGCAGTTACATTTAAAACCCAAAGATTAGGCTTCAGTGAAAACTTTTTAAGTAACTGACCAGTGTTTTGTTTTTTAATAATTACTTGACCTAATTAAGCATAAAAAGTGTTATTTAAGTCTTAAAATAAACTTAAGACGGATTAAGGAAATATCAATATCCAATGAAATGATACTGGGATTTTAAAGCCCATTCCGTTGGATTCATCGGGTTGGAGTTAGACCAAGCTAAGTTGGCAGCAATTTCGAAAGCCCAGACTGCGCAAGTGTTATTTTATTTTAAACGTCAACCTTCTATGAAATTATATGACGTTGCACAGTCTGGGCTATCAAAATCACTGCGAACTTAGCTTGGTCTAACTCTAGTAACTTCCTTATACAAACAAATTTAACGCCATGGCTTAACAATAGACCATCCATCACCCATTGTACATCAACTATCGATTTATGTAATAACTGCAAATGAAGTTTACAGTTTCACGTACTTTTACATAATGTGTGGTTCAAGGCCTGCATATATTTAAATTTATATTAATCATTTGTATATTTTATCTTTATTGCACATGGAAAATTTGTCGTAATTATAATAGGCTCTTCTCCGTCAGGACTAGCAATGTGCCAAAAAGAATTTTCATTCAGTTATTAATGAAATGTTCCCGGTATTTTTTTCTGCACGTTTATTGTCAAACCTTCTTACAGTTACACACTGATTTAAACTTTCGCGATTTCTGCACATTATTAAATTGTAAAACGGGACTTAATCGCGTATTAAGATTTACGTCCGACGTTTCGAGGACTAAATGACCTAACCTTAATGTCTAGGATTAAGTTACTTCATGTATTTTCCCATTAACGACGATCTAAATTAGCCCATTATTATATTAATTATTCAATGTTATCAGTTACATAGATGTGAAAATCAATTGTTAATCCAGCCTAGGCAAAAACGTGTGAGTCTACAACCGGCGGGCGCTAGGTTTTTACGTATTCGAGCAATGAAGATTTATTACGTCTATTATAACAATGAGGGCATGGTTTGTACTTAAACCTTAAATAAACCTAAGCTTGTCAGATGGTCAAGAAAATATAGGGCCTGACCAAATGTGGCTCAAAATGTTGTCTTTGTTTTGGGCATAAGTAATACCTAATAGACAAAATGGACTTACGACTGTCAAAAATTACCACCGGTTCGTAGAAACATCTGACCCCAAAAAGATACCACATAAAACTAGGCGGGGCTAGTTTTTAATGGGCTGGGCGTAATTTTAAACTAAATTTCCGGTGAAATTAAGTCGTGAGTGACTAAAAACTTATTTTTAGTCACTCACGACATTTGCGTGTTTAGTTTAATGGCTTTAATGTAAGTATGACCCACGACAGTTATGTTAACCAGTTAATTGGATTAAATATTTATTATTCGTAATCCAAACGAATAGAAAAAGAAAATTAAAACCTACGTAGCGGAGGGACACATACCTACGAAGATATAGGGTCGAGGAGGAACAGTGGCTCAATAAAAAAATGCCGGGTACAGTGGCTCACTAATTTCAACATGAGAGGCGATATTTAGACAACTGAGCCACTGTTTCCGCCTTGACCCTACGCATTAATTAACTATTAACTGATACCTAATTACCTACTCGATAGATCTTATATCTATGCAACAAGGTTTCTATTACTCACTTTCTAACAATAAAAGATTTGTATTGTATTGTAACAATCAGTTAACAGAGTGTTGCTACTACTTTTAGGTCAGATATTGACCTTCCTATTTGTGTACATAATATAATCCGTATATTATATACTTCCATACTTGACACAACATGCCGTTGAATCATGATTTCGATAATTGTTTTCTATTAGATACAACATTTTATTAGACGTCTTGTAAACCTTGGGTGCTGAATAATGACACATTCGTCTAGATACAATTGCTAATTAGGTAAGTAGATGTCTTATGGCCTAATAACACTAAAGTTGCACTTCAGTCCCCAGACTTTTAGTATGAAAATGATACGGCTAGTGAAGGTGAAATGTCGCGCGTCGATAGTATTTCAAATAAATTACTTACAGAAAACCTTATTATGCTACTCAAATTAACTAAACATTACTAAAGTCAACATTTTACTTGACATACGTCAAAAAAATCTACGTTACTAAAACGTTTTTTTTTTTAAACAAACATTTTGAAACTAAATGTGTATAGTAAGATACCTTGGGTATAGTGCTTTACGCATACTACCGTGCCCACCCTCCTCCTGACGCAACCCCCCTTTTTAGTATGAAATATGTCCAGGTTAACGGTTTCATTGAATTTTGAGAAAACTATTAAAGGTAGGCTATAAAGTAAAAAATATATATTATTAAAATAAATATTAGGGGACATCTTACACAGATCAACCTAGCCCCAAACTAATAAGCTTGTATTATGGGTGCTAAGGCGACGATATACATACTTATATATAGGTAGATAAATACATACTTATATGTATACATAAAAAACACCCATTGACTCAGGACAGGAACAAATATCTGTGCTCATTACACAAATAAATTCCCTTACCGGGATTCGAACCCTGACTTCGGAGATCGGCTTTACAGGCAGGCTCACTACCCACTAGCCCAGACCGGTCGTCAAGTCAAGTGTCGATTAAATAAGTAATCTATATATATATAAACGTAAAAGTACTGACTGACTGACTGACTGACTGACTGACTCACTTAAATCAACGCCCAGCCCAAACCGTTGGACCTAGAGAGCTGAATTTTTCACAATAGGTAGTTTTCATAACGTTAGTATCCACTAGGAAAAGATTTTTCAAGATTCATCCCCTAAGGGGATGAAATGAGGGTCCAAAGTTTGTATGGGGTTCAAGTTTTATTTTAAGCTAGCAATTTGAATCTTCGAATTAATACAAGAAAACTAATTTCAGCGTTTTTGAAAATTCATCCCTTAAGGTGGTGAAAAGGGGGTCGAAAGTTTGTATGGAGATCAAACATTTTATTGAGTGCGGAACTGGAATCTTTGTACAAAGGTATATTATTAGCATAGAAGAAAAGTAATTTCAGCGATTTTAAACATTTAGAGGAGGAGGAGGAGGAGGAGGAGGAAATTTAGAGGAGGTTGTAAAGGGTTTGAAAGTTTGTATAGGGTTCAAATTTTATTTTAAGCTAGGAATTAGAAACTTCGTAAAAAGGTATATCATTAAAAGAGTAAAAAACTGATTTTAGCGTTTTTGAAAATTCATCCCTCAAGTGATAAAAAAGGGGGCTGAAAGTTTGTATGGAGATCACACATTTCTTTGAGTGCGGGACCTTAATCTTTGTATAAAGGCATATTATTAAAATACAAGAAAAGTATTTCAGCGTTTTTAAAAATTCATCCCGTAAAGTGGTTAAAAAGGGGTAGAAAATTTGTAGGGGTCCTAATTTTTTTTTAAGCCAGGTACTTGAAACTTCGTAGAAAGATATTTAATTAAAAGGGAAGAAAACTTATTTCAGCATTTTTGAAAATTCATTCCCCAAGGTGGTAAAAAAGAGGTTGAAAGTTTGTATGGAGATCAAACCTTTTTTTGAGTACAGGACTTCAGTCTTTGTATAAAGGCATATTATTAGAATACAAGAAAAGTAATTTAAGCGTTTTTTAATAATAATAATAATATTTAACTCCACGGCCGATACGGCCACGGCGACTGCTTTCAACTCCGTTGCTGTCGCTGGTGTGCTCGCAAGTGGCTGACGTAACCGATTTTGTTTGTAAAAGTTCGCGAACATTGCGGACATGCGAGCACACCATTCATATAATTATATTGTGTTAATTATTATTGTTGTTGTTATTGTTGTTGTTGTATTTATTATTGTTGTTTTTTAATATTCATCCCCTAAAAGGGTTAAAAAGGGGTTGAAAGTTTGAATCCATTACAAAAGCTTATTGAAACTTCTTAGAAAGGCATTGTATAATATTACAAAAAAAGTTATTTCAACGTTCTTAATAATTCTACTCCTAAGGGTGTTAAAAAGGGGATGTAAGTTTATATGTAGTACAAGTTTTCGTTTTAGCTACGAACATGAAACTTGGTAAAAGGGCATTATATTAAAATAGACGAAAACTGATTGCACCGTGTTTGAAAATTTTGTATTAATAAAGTTTGCAGCGGGAGCGAATATTTTTTTTAAATAGTGGACTTGAAAATCTAAGTGTTGAGAGGGATTATATCGAGAACAATTATTTTCAGTTAGGGGCTTGAAACTTCGTACTTTGTGAAAGACAAATTTCATGCGCTGTATAATTATTAACAAATGATTTACCGTCCCTACTGATATCTTTTGCTGCATAATGTTCTATGCTCATTTAAAATATATAACTACCAACATACAAATCCACGCGTACGAAGTCGCGGGCAACAGCTAGTCCTTAATAAATTTTATACTATCAAGGTTAGGTCTAACATTATACCTCGCTAGCCCCCCCCCCCGCCCAGCCATTTTGAATTTAATCTACATTACAAGCTGCAGTATGGTACCATAAACATTATTTCTAAGAAAATATGACATTTACCGTCACATTGACACACTGTCGCTTCCAAATCGGTGTAGAATTAGCTTAGACCTAGCATTTTAGCCATTTGCCAATTGGAAGAAATAACGTAGCTTAGCTCAAACTAATTATTAAAGAAATCCAGATCCCATAAGGCACTCAAGTAATAATCAAGCAATTGCAAATGCTAATTTCAACACAGAACAATTTCTTTCTCATTTCCTGGACAAAAACCTGCTGTCAAGTCAAGTGTACGCAATCACACATGTTTGCAAGATTGTTAGACAACACAAAGGCCTTATTACCTTTAGGAATCAATCACGCGAGGCCAAATATCTCAATTATTGGCATACCTTTTTATGCAGATAACCAATGTCACGTTGATTATTTTAATTAACTAACATTAATCATGAACGTAATTGGCAGATGGTTTATCTTAAAATCACTTCGTTAAGTAAGAGGTGTCACGCTGTGATGTTGGCTTCTTAGGTTCGGTGGTTGCGGATAATTGATGCGTCTTAGATAATCTAATTGTGTAAATGTGGAGTACTTATTATGACTCGTAGGGAAATTCCACCTATTTGTGGACCTATGGGCCAATTAAATGCTCTCCTGTAGTACCTATGTAAGATCCATGCAGCGGAGTGCAAGCTAAAGAGTCAACAGATACTGTTGTCACCGAAAAAATAATAATAAATGCGGTATTTTACAACAATTATTCTATCATCTAACAAGTAGCTATAATTAAGAAAGTTGTTATTTTGTTTAACGGTTTGACAATATGAAATTCTATGGAAATGGAACTATCACACTTGTGTTGAATGTGAAGTAAAATCCCCTCATCATTGTTGGACAACATGGATAATGTGATTGATGTCCCAAATAAACAGTTTATCTATCTATCTATCTATCTAAATACAGAAACAGACATTCATAAACTTGTAAAATAGGATAAGGGGCTATCTTTGTGATTCAAATAAAAAATATTAAAATCCCGATTAGTGTGAACCATTAACAATATACTAGTTAAGCAGTTTTTGCAAGATTATAATGTTATTTACAAGTTAATCGTTGATGGGCATTCGTATCTCAATGAGAAAATCATCGCAAGTATTTCGTGATATAGAAACATAAAGCAACTGCTAATTGCTGACTGCGCTGACATCGCTATAAATTACGAGTATAAATTAAAAGTCGTTACCAACACTTACTTAATTATTGGATTACCTTAGCTCGTTCAATGTAGGGCTCGCGGTCGAATCCGTGTTTCGTTTACACGTTTCGAATACCCGTTTCCGAATAATACGTAAACGGTTTTCTGGCCCGTTCCGCACGTTTAATTAAGAAACGTGTAGTTAAGACCCGTGTTCACGTTGTATTCACGCTTCTTATCAAAGTAGTATTTTATATAGCACTTTAAATAGCTACTTTTTTTACGTTGCGGGTTAGCAATAAAATAAAATAAAAACCTGCTAGTACAAAAACCTGTTATTTAAAAAAAAAATTAGAACCATCGAGTTCAGTATGTAGGCAGGAAGTCAAACTAATGTTCGAAATTGGCATTAGGTAAGTATTTATAAAAAATACATTTTTAACTTGCTTCTTTATTTTTAGTTTAATTTGAGAACGATATGAAATTGTATTTCTTGTCATATAATGTAGTGTAGGTACACCTTATAAAACAAAGTCCCCCGCCGCGTCCGTATGTCTGTCTGTATGTTCGCGATAACCAGACCTCACCTGTGAATGAAGTTTTTCTTTGGGAATGTTTATGTGTATATTTTGTTAAGGTTTTGTTTAAATTGGTAGAAATATGACGATGTTTGCTAATGAAGTTAGAAAAAATCACGCTGGCCAGGAGCTTAATCGGAAACGCTGCCCAATCTATTTGAGATATAACGACACTGTATGGTGGAAAAAGTCTACAAAAAAGTACGCGATTGCTGTCTGTCTATATTTTAAGAATAATTAACCCATTATTAACTTCTAAAAAAACCGGACAAGTGCGAGTCGGACTCGCCCACCGAAGGTTCCGTACAAAATTTAATTTTAAATTTTAGTTGTTATAGCGGCAACAGAAATACATGTGTAAAAATTTCAACTGTCTAGCTATCACGGTTCATGAGATACAGCCTAGTGAGTGGTGACAGACAGGTGGATGGAAGTCTTAGTATTATTGGCCTTCCGATGTGAATACTTGTTACAGAATGTATTTTATTATGCTTGACTCTCCATGCGAAGCCGGGGCGGGTCGCTAGTTATTAATAAACACTTTAAATTAATTTGATAAAATTGCACCTTCTCAATAAATTCTAATTGTTTTTGCTCTAGGTACCTCTTACCATAGTAAAACGCTTTTTAGTGCGGCGCGGCTACAAAACAATGGAAAACATTTTCTTGTGCAGATGTTTTGACCTTATTACAACGACATAAAGCTTATAATTCGCGGTGACACTTGTGATAATAGTTTAGGAACCTACATACTTTCGACGATGACAAACAAAAGGATATTGGAAAACAATGGATGGATGGACCATTTAAGTTTATTACCTGAACGCTAGTGAGAAAGTGACCAAAGTGAATTATGAATGATTACCAATTTAAAGATCTATCTTAATGTATTTAGCAATATTATCGCAAGTTATCCAAGGTAGTATGGGTTTTTATGGTTCTTGGGTAAAATTCTGCTTTTCATTTGAGCATGATTACTCGATAATCCCGCTTTTGTGTACCTAACTTTTTTTGCGCCGTTGGCAGGTTTGTTATTTTCGCAAAGCAGTAATACACCCGAGATAAAAATAACCACGAAATAATTAAACTGTTATTTTTAATTAATATTGTATTCTGTCTGCACATTAACGAAAAAATACTATACCATTATGTAATTATAAAAAAAACTATGATCGATATCAAATTTATGTAATTAGCTTAGAAGCAATCGGTTTTATTAAATGATATAAATAGTTTAAAATAAAAATTATATATACCTACTATTAAACATAGGAAGATGGTACTACTCAGTACCTATGTTTTATCAATACGGTTAAAAACAATTAAAAAAAAGTAATTGTGCGGTTTTATGAAACCACGATGCAAGTGAATATTTTTCGGATTGTAGGCATTTAACTAAAAAAATTCGGAAATTAATTCGAATTACGGTATTAAAATCGCGGTTTTAATGTTAACTTAATAAATTGGGGCGATAGAATAAGTTTTACTTTTAAAAATCGTACGACAAACGAATTCATCTGAAGTCAACATAATAATAGTGGAAAGTGGACCTTGTTACCATTGTACATCGGCTCAAACTGGTTCGGAGTATTCAGACCCGTTCGGAACGGTCTTAAGTACCCGTGTAAACGGAGATACGTGTCTGAGATACGTTTCTTGGGAACGTTCCTTCGAAACGTTTTCGAATCCCGGCGGTTCCGTGTAAACCGGGTTCTTAGTACCGCCGGGCTTAAGAACACGGGTATTCGTTTCGGCGTGTAACACGGATACCGGGAGCCCTAGTTCAATGTTTACCTAGTTACAATGTTAAGGGAAGATTGCACTAATATTTTGTAAGATCATAGGTAATTGTAAAATGAAAAGCGCAAATTGCCTTTTGTTCCCGAAATTGCGGACATCGGGGAGCCTTATTTTATTTGGTAAATTATACCTATAGTTAACAAAACCATAAATTCTAACCTAAACAAACGAGATGACGTACAAATACACGAAGGAGGGGTGCAAGGCCCATTGCCTGTCATAATGTAATTCAACTATTCAAAGTTATTTTTTTACATCAGTATACTCCGTATAATCCGTTTTCATAGTTTTATTTCATGAGTAACCATCGCGGTAACCGAAGACAATAATGGGGCATTTTCTATGAAAAGGGACCTTATTGTCGATGGCGCTTACGCCGCACAGCTTCGCACGGCATTGTATTTATATCAGAGCATCGTTAATAATGGCTTAAGCGCCATCGACAATAAGGTCCCTTTTCATAGAAAATGCCCCAATTAGTAAACCTTCCACCGATGCTCAGTATAAGTACAGCCCGTATCAAAAATGAAGTAGCCAAAGATATTTTTCATTTTGTGTTAGTTAATTATCTCTCTACTGCCTATCATCTTAACTCAATCTTCTTGATCTAATTAATTTACATGACATCGTGGTATTATAAGCTAATTATTCAAACCACCATTCATTGTAATACCTGTTTGTCTCTACACAGGCAATTATAACATTCTTAGCCATTCTGTTTTGATCAAAGAACAACATTACAGCCGGGTGGACACGTGTTCAATGTGCATTTAAATAAGGGTCATGATGGACTCGCGCACCGAGGGTTCCGTACTTTTTAATATTTGTTGTTATAGCGGCAACAGAAATACATCATCTGTGAAAATTTCAACTGTCTAGCTATCACGGTTCATGGCGGAGTCTTAGTAATAGGGTCCCGTTTTTACCCTTTGGGTACGGAAACCTAAAAATGTAAAAAGTATCTCCTGTTCATTGGTGGACCTTATGTCTCGTAGGGTCGAGCGTGTCTCATGGCCTGTTTACATATTGATTAATGTTATGTACGAGTTTATACATTTGCTACTAAACGCAAGTACTATCTCGGACGATCGACATTCGAAATGTCATTGATATGTCATAGTTTTCAGTTGTTCGGTGGATTTAAATATAGATCTTATAAAGCTAATTGAAAACGATCGGAAATGTCAATGTCAAGAATTTCGACTAAACAAATACGTCTGCAGTACATTGCTTGTTCGATTTATTTTGTTAGAAAATATCAATATTTTTATTTTTATTAAATTAACTAAAACCATAGAGTAACTTATACTAGAGCGGTACTGTCATAGTAAATTTTGTAACCCCAGTAAATTCATTGCCATCTGTCGACACACTTTAAAACTAAAGATGAAGATTTATAAAAATACGATAGAATGTATTTAAATATAGATAAATGTTTTTTTTTATTTGCATTAATTATTTTTATGATTTTGACCCATGTTCTTTCACTGATATGCGTTAAAATTGTTAAATAACAAACGAAACCGTCAACGCCATCTATACGTCTGTAGGCCAAAACTAGTAGCGCCCTCTGAACGAAAATCAAATTTTCTTGATTTTCGAGGCACGTATTTTCCTTAGACTGTATCCATCTACCTATATTACGGAGTTTTATCTATCTTTGCTAAAACCATTTTGATTTAATTATACTTTAGGTAACGAGTCTATACTTTAATTTATTGCTCGTGTTACGAAAGCATCCTGTATAATGTCCGTGTTACAACAACGCTGTTAATTTTTTTTTTTAGAAAAAATAAATTAACTATATGCCATTAATGTATATGGCTAAGTAACCCCGAAATTAACGGAGTTGAAAAAACACCGTGTATGCATGTGCCAGTGCCAGTACACTATGACATTATTGATTTCAGAGCAGTAATTATTCGCGACATGTCATGCGGCATTTTTTGAATCAATTTTTATGACCCGATCGTGAAAGCCCTTAAAGCGCAAGGTCGCATCGTAACCGCCAAAAAGGTGTATGTAAATCGAAAATACCTTAGGAACAATAAGTACGCCAATCGAATTGTCTCGAAAGACAAAGGATGCGTTATTTCGCAAACCGATTCGGTGAATCGTTTTATTGCGATGTGCGATTGAATAGGTCGCATCGCATGCGTTGCAGCGGTAGGGTTTTGAGTACACAATGTACATACGCTGTACATTACAATGTAGATACAGTACATTAACTGTGAAATGAACTTGCAAAATGATATGAAACAATGAAGAAGAAGGACTCGCGCACGAAGGGTTCCGTACCATTACGCAAAAAACGGCAAAAAATCACGTTTGTTGTATGGGAGCCCGACTTAAATATTTATTTTCTTCCGTTTTGATATAGTATTTGTTATTATAGCGGCAACTGAAATACATCATCTGTGAAAATTTCAACTGTCTAGCTATCACAGTTCATGAGATACATCCTGGTGACAGACAGACAGACAGACGGACAGACGGACAGTGGAGTCTTAGTAATAGGATCCCGTTTTTACCCTTTGGGTACGGAACCCTAAAAGGACCTTTATTCACCAAAATAAACTACTAAGCCAATTATTAAGTTTTGACGCTACTGTGAAACACACACACTACATAAACACGTGTGTACAGTCGCCATCAGATATTTCGAAGCGGCCAAGGTGGTCATAAATATGTGAGCACGCACGCCTTGACAATACAGACGTGTTCAGATATTAGTGAGCACCTTGGCCGCTCCCATATATCTGATGGCGACTGTACATAGACTGGTATAATTATAAGATCGTATCCCTTCCCATAGTCATAGTCGGGTAAAAAATAATTATTTAGATAAATCACCGCGTAATGTTATCGGGCCCAAAATTATAAATATTGATGTGTACTTATATACTTAAATGTATAATTTTCAACAGATGTGTTCCACAAAATGGTTGTTATGCGTGCTGGTGGTGGTGTGCGTGGTTGTACGACAAGCGACAGCAGCGCCAGCACCGCAGCAGGAAGATCCGCCTATGCCTGTAAGTATCTATCCATCCTCCGCGATCACTACATTTAATAGTTGAGTACATTAAATACTGGATACTCTATGTTGAGTGTCACTAAATGTTGAGAATGATATGAACGCCCTTAAAGTATTCTCAGAATAAATCCTAGAAGAAGGAATTTTATTAATACTTAATGGGAAAGTTGAGACGTGACCGAATCACAATGGTTATGACATAAATTCCTAGTTAACAATAAGTTTTTTGTCAAAAATTTCATGATTTATACAAACTTTTGTCGCTGAATTTATTACTTTTCAACAGGCAAATAATACATGAACATGATAAATACTTATCGTAAAAATTGTAACAAGCCCAAACACAAATAAAAGCTTGTAAAATTAAGAAGTATAATTACCAAAAAAAACTCTTGGAGATGATTTAGGAACTTGTAGATCGGATTGGTACGACGGATTGGTAGCCTATCAATGCGACCCGAGCTACAATGGTAGGTCGAAAACAAAATCATTCGATTAAATATTCCAATATAAGCTACAATATAACTCAATTTAAGGTATTTACTTAATGCATAAGGATGTAGAATTGTAAATAGCTGAAGTGATTCAAACTTAACATTTAACAAAGTGATTAAATAATTCAAATTGTATGTTTGATAATCATAATCATCATTATCTTCATCATACCTGAGACCTGAGTACAGTGAGTACCTACAGTTATCTTTAACAGTAATAAATGACTAGAAATATTCTTAAAACAGCTGTTATCCCAACACACCCAGGCTGCAGCAATCAATTGAACAGGTAATTAGCATACTTTTCATCGGGTCTTTCGACCCGATACCGCGGTGATTGACTTTATTAAAAACCCGTAATGGCATTAGTCTCGTAAGACCCACGGCAATTTAGCGCTTTTGAATTTGGAACTTTATTTCTTTTATTTCTATATAAGTTCAAAACTCGAATTTAATTTGTACTTGTACAAGTACACGGGGACTTGCGAGGTTAAATGTACAGATATCAGATGTGTCAACCTAACATTTAACGCATTTAGCTAAAGGGCCCATAAAACTAAAAGTTGTCTGCCTTAACATATAAGCAAGGATGCGCATCGGCAATAATTTAAACAAAACGTGCATACCTTTGACCTACACGAGTGCAATGCATTTAAGAACTTCATACGACGTATCGCAATATAACCCCTATGTTATAAGACTATAAGGATTAGTTTTCAATGAGTTTGTAAGGAGTTTAAGCTTTATTAACATTGAGTTTTCTTGGGAAAGACATTTCAACAGGATGTAAAGTCCTACTTTAAATGGGGTCAATGGGGATGACATTTTAATGTTAACGTAAAGGGGATTCTAACTGGATTCAGGTTAACACGCGACCTTAAGCTACCTTTAGTTTAACCTTGACATTGAAAGGTCGTTTAAAGGTCGATATGATTTTGTTAGGTTTGCGGTTTACACTTTGGGACTTGGTGTCAGGAATGTCAGGATGCGCTTAGTTTGTTTAAAGATTTAAAGAAGATGCTTCTTGACACCACCAGAGATCTCATTCCTTGGCCAAAGAATCGAAATTGCCATTCAGCGGGAGAATGTAACCAGCATTATGGGCACCCTTCCTCAGGGATCAGATTTGGGGGACTATTTTTGTTATTTACTTTTCATTTAATTGTAATTTATTTTATAAGGTAAATTTAAGGTATTTAGAATTTGTCAATGTGTTGAAATGTATTTGTTAGGTTTGAATTACCTATATAGATAGATTAAGCTTAAAATTAAGCAGATACTCGTACTTAGGTACTTCGTTAATGTAGGTCATAAGTTTTACAGTTCTTATTTTTCTTTTTACACGACTGCCCAAAAAAGGAGTGTATTGTTTTTCATTCTTGACTATGCGATTTCATGCTGATAACAAAGTCGAAATGAAGCTGTGGTGGCATTTACTTCCGGGGACAGACAGCGAAAAATAATACACTCTAATCTACATGTTATAATTTTCAAAAAATATGATAAATACCTACTTTTGAGATATTTTTTGTGGTCTTTGTACTTATATTTTTTCGTGCCGTACTTCAAGACCCGCACGCGTTGTCCCTTTTTAGGGTTCCGTACCCAAAGGGTAAAAAGTAAAAACGGGACCCTATTACTAAGACTCCGCTGTCCGTCTGTCCGTCTGTCACCAGGCTGTATCTCATGAACCGTGATAGCTAGACAGTTGAAATTTTCACAGATGATGTATTTCTGTTGCCGCTATAACAACAAATACTAAAAACAGAATAATATAAATATTTCAATGGGGCTCCCATACAACAAACGTGATTTTTTTGCTGTTTTTTTCCGTAATGGTACGGAACCCTTCGTGCGCGAGTCCGACTCGCACTTGGCCGGTTTTTTCATATTACGAACCAAATAATTAAACTTAGGTTTAATAGATCATAGATAAAGTATCTTTTTCATAGAGCACACTAGCACTTATCTGTAAGCCTGTAAGCCTATCTATAAGCAGCCTTATCTGTAGCATCAAACCATTATGCTAACCATGAGAACACAAACATAATGCTAGCCCCTAATTGGTGCTTTAACCGCCTTTGTGAACTTTTAATGCTTATCTAGTTTATTTTAATCATTAATTGTAAGTTAAGATCGCACATTGTCTAGTACAAAACCTTAGTTAAATTGCTTTTTATGTAGGTATTTGCCGTGGAAACTTAGTGCAGCCAGAAGTCATTATCCAGATGTGTGCCACCATAAAATCATACTAAATGTATGAAAATTTCTTTATTCTTTATTGTATTGCAGTCATGTTCATAATACATTTAGGTGTTAACAGTTTGAGGATGACACCCTGTAAGGGTATTCAATTTTCTTAAGTCTAGGTAATCTCATACAAATAGCAATAAAATCGATATGTATAGTTTTATATTTTATCGACGTTTATGCAACGTTAAATGTCAAGTTCGTTTAGAAAATTAGTAAAATAATAAAATAATGATGCTAAATATTAAATGTTAAATGTCCAGTTTAATTTATAAATAGATTCAAATTAACCTGGACATTTAACAAAGTTTGACGGAGTTGAGACTGACTGTTGCAGTCATGTAATTTGAGAACGAGTCAAACGTATCGTTTCAAATGCCATGCAGTGTTACGAGTGTTTTGGTTCGACTACAATAATTATAATCTTAAAAACCAAAAATTTCGTCTTCTAACCTAACTAAACAATTTTGCGTCAACGATGTTTTGCTACTTTTGCTGCGTCACCTGTTCTGGTGTAGGTTTCAGGGACCGGACAACCCTTTCCGCGATGAAACCCTTTCAATGGGCGACACTTAAACACGGCTAACACATTGAAAGACTTTCCCTTTTGAACTGCAAGCCCATTCATACCCTTACCTTTGACTAACCCTTACCGAAAAGCTAACCAAAAATAAGGCTAGCTCTTAATAAGGGTTACCCTTATCTTTAAGCGCTTTTTATAAAGGTTTCCCTTTGCGTGAAAGAGACAGGATTGGTATATATCTACGGTAGTGTATGAAAAGGAAAGAAAATACGTGCCTAGTCAAAGAACGCCGCCGTTACCGCCGACGATCGCTCGGATTCGAAGTAATGTGTGCTTTATGAACAAGGAACAAGCACTTAAATTAGCACGCTTATAAGGCTAACCCTTATAAGCAATATGCAAGGTGTTGGTGAGCGGATGATAAGGGTTTTGTAAGGGTATTTGGGCTACCGATTACTCAAACGTGGTAGCTTTATATAAGGGCTTTTAAAAGCAAAACAAAGGGTTTCGTCTGGCAAAGGGTATGGTGAGTTAAGCCTTATGCAATACCCTTATAAAACCCCGATAAGGGATAGCGGGCCGGTCCCTGGTAGGTTTCGGCAGATCCCCACTAAACTGCCACAAACCACTGCTTGCTGTTGCATGAGAAAATTTTTAACTTTTGATCTCCGACCGCCAGTTGCATCCTTATTAACTATTCAAACAAAACTGTAATTATGTCCTTTTTAAGATACGGTGAAGTTTTTAATGGCTAACTTAATTAGAATGCCTTATAAACATAATTCCTTTTTGCTACTAATAGCAAATAATTATTGATGCGTTGAAGTTATTCGCGATACTCGGAGTAAATGCCATCATTGCTTAAATATGGAAGAAGATATGCGACTTTGGTATTTCTATTATGTTGCTTCGTATTGTGAGTCATCTAAGAGACATCTGCGAAGTGTCAATGATGGCATACTATCAATGCTAAGGTATTGTAATATTTGCAGTTTAAATATTTTGCCTTAGTGGGAGCTTTACGAGAATTCTTACACGATTAATCCTGATAAGGTGAGCTGCGTGGAATACTGAATAGGTATAATAGAATAATATCAGGATGGTAAATGTTAGCCTTATCTTCCTTTGTTATTTTCTTGATTCGGAAACCACATTCAATTTATCTTATTACTTAACTTTTAGCAAGAAAAATTAACTGCACATTAAAACCCACTTTTTTTATCGCCAAAATCACTAAGCAATTTATCATCATCTTTTTTACCCTGCGGGCTGACCGAGCACGCATGGTCGCATTTTTATCGCCTCTCATCATACCTGTCACTTTCTAACAAGTGCGTAAGTGCGAAAGTGACAGGCGATAAAAATGCAACCATGCTGCCACCGCAGGCTTTGCGTTTTATTGACAATTGACAAATTTATTCCTAACTAGATTTGAGTTCCCACATACATCACCAGTCTATAGTTCTATACACATCTCACTGCTGGTCATAGCCCTATTCTCATTTAACAAGTGGGTTTTATAGTTCCCACACTATTAGTCCTATGCCGTTTAGGGCTAGAGTTTGTCTCTAAAAATACTTAATTAACATCGTTACGTTACGCCCAATATATTTTTAGAAGTGAAAATTCGACCCTGTATTCGGTTTAAAGATCTTTATTTCTCAAAAGAATAACAATAATTCACTTACTTGAGAAAATAAAATATTACATGCATAACTTAGCTACAATACTTAATCTTAGCTTTGAGCGTAAACATTAATGCAATCGCAAGACCATAAAATATTCTAAAAGTTATGCATACTAATATTTATGTAGATAAGTTATTTAGTATGGAAATAAAGAGGCTTATAAAGAGGATTTATTCTAATAAAAAGTGGACATAGTTGTTGCTTAGTATTTTGTAGTTTCATTTTATTTTTATGTTTGTTTGTTTTGTAAACGACCGCGATACAAAGAGTAATAGGTTATAGCTAATAGCATGAAACCCGTAACTATAAATTTAAATATCTAAAGCTCAAGCTCTAAAATGGACCTCACGAAGTTAAACAGTGTATGTATTAGGCAACAACTAATATTCATTATGCTCTTAGGCCTGCTGATTCTAGAATAATTACTTAATTTCGGTGGATTTTGAAATCTCACATAATAAGTTTTAGTCACTGCATCGTACGCTTTGCGTCGTGACTAGATTTTTAGTGCAGAAAATTAAAGGCAATCTTCCTATTTCACAAGAAGTACAGTTCTCAGACGGATCCTCATTCTATTCATGCATGTTATTTAGAACAATTAAGAAAGAGAGAGATTAAGAACAATTAGAACAATACTTATGAAATAACATACATACATACATACATATAATCACGCCTATTTCCCGGAGGGGTAGGCAGAGACCACGGATTTCCACTTGCTACGATCCTGACATACCTCTTTCGCTTCCTTCACTTTCATAACATTCCTCATACACGCTCGCCGGTTTAGGGTGCTCTTGACCTGGCCTTTCTTCAGGATTTCCCCGATCTGATCAGAGAAAGTCCGCCGAGGTCTGCCCCTTCCAACTCCCGTTTCTACCTCTCCCTTATACACTCTCTTTGTTAGCCTTCTTTCACTCATTCTTTCCACGTGTCCAAACCATCTCAACATACCTTTCTCAATTTTTGTCACTACATCTTCGCTCAGTCCACACTTTTCCCTTATCACACTGTTCCTAATTCTATCTTGTAATCTCACACCACACACACTTCTCAACGCTCTCATTTCTACTGCATTCACTTGGCTCTGATGCCTCTTCTGCCATACCCAACTTTCGCTACCATACATAAGTGTAGGCACCAGCACCCCTCTATGCACAGCCAACCGTGCCTTTTGCGACACCTTCTGGCTGCTCATAAAAGCGTTAAGTGCCCCATTCACGCGATTTCCAGCACTCACTCTCCTTTCAATATCTTTATCATGCTTACCGTTCCTAGTGAATAATGTTCCCAGATACACAAACTCTTTCACTTGTTCTACTCTTTCTTGACCAATCAAAATTTCACAGTTTGTCATATATTCCTCCTTTTCAAATACCATAACTTTCGTCTTACTTACATTTATTTTCATTCCTTTCCTTTCAAAAGATCCATGCATTCTAGTTACCATCTCCTGCAACTCTTCACCCGATGACGCTAGCAATACCAGGTCATCAGCGTAAAGAAGACATTTGACGGGTAACCCACTCATTCTCAGCCCACATTCATCATTTCTCAAATCATGCAAACTACTGTCCATGAACAGATTAAACAGCCACGGTGACGCTACTTATGAAATAAAACTAATAAAACGGATTATATCGCATATAATATATTGAGTTTACAATACATACCGACGTTTCGAACCCTTTACAGCGTTCGTGGTCAACGGGTGACTTAGGAAAAGCTACAGTGCAAAATACCTACATACAAAAATAATGAACCATGAAAGAGAGAGAGAGAGAGAACATCTTTTTTTTTCCAAAACTATAGTGCTTTTCGCAAGCAAACGCAAAATGAAAGAATACCACTAGGTACAGTCAAGGGCATAAATATATATACATTCCCAAAGTTTCAAAAATATGTGTAGGTTCGCTCTTACACCTTAGACAATAAAGTCGTGTTTACATATTTTTGAGCCATTTGTCTGGATCGATATTTTTGCCTTCGACTGTACTACGAGCATATGAGTGTGTAAGTTCCCTCAATTTCTCCACCATTCAATCATTACATCATGATCTGATGACACTGAGACCAACCTGTAAAGTACATATATACCTATAGGTAGTTCTATTCAACCCTACATCACCTATACATGACATGTCATAGACATATACAATTATAATGCTATAGACAAGCCCAGTCCACAGCTGTCTATATGAATCACGCTTCATCAACCGCACTTATGAAACCCTGCGGCTAAGGCCGATAATTCGATACTGTACAATGAAAATGTCAACGGTGCGGTGCTTTATGAAGACATTATGGATAGTAGAAAGCTAAGCTTTGATAATTTATTAGTTATGACAAGTTAAGAAGGGCCGTAACTTGTAAATTTTAAATTCTATATAATTTGCCTTTACGATTGGTTCATTAGCCGGAATGAAAGTTTGACATAAAACTTTCATATTCAATATTCAACGAAATAATGCTGAATCTGAAAGTCAAAAGTCTTTTTTTGAGATACGATTTCTTCTTAAACAGCAGATTAGGTTTAGGTAACAACATTTTACTGAGTAATAGAAGTGCTCTTAAAACCAACATTTTGCCATAAACTCATAATGTCATCAGGTGAATATATTCTTAGTAGGTACCATAATCATATTTTTCTACTCGTCGAGTATAATCTGTGTATTACGACTTCATATGCAACACTACAACCTTACTCTTTTCAACGTTGGATAGTCTATGGCACTTCCGACTCAAGCATAAGAATTTTATCGATACGGTTTAGTCAATTATAAAAATTTTGAAATTATGAAGTATGAAGGTATCGCGGGCCGCGGCAGCTCGCGTATCTTAGCTGTATACTTTTGGTTTATTTACCTAAGTATATGATTCTACTAGTTGAAAGTATAATTTTTTTGTCTCGTAGAAAAAGTATTGTATACAATAGTGATATAATCAAGCTTTTCAATCTCGTACCTTAACTTAAGCAACTCAGCAAGCTTCGTTGCTTAAACACGGTACTTGACTGAAAAGCTCTCTATTATATCACGATTGTATAAAATACTATTTTAGAGCACCTATCATACAATTATAACACCTAAGCGCGTTTATTTCTAATGTTCTAATTAAAAACATATTTTAGAGCACCTATCATACGATTATAACACCTAAGCGCGTTTATTTCTAATGTTCTAATTAAAAACATATTTTCAGAGCACCTATCATACGATTATAACACCTAAGCGCGTTTATTTCTAATGTTCTAATTAAAAACAGCTTGTCACCTGAAACTCTACCCCCTTATTAACAAAATTTCAAACAATCAAAAAGTATTAAAATCCGTCCGAGACACATTTTTCTTATGTATACTTAATGTTATTTTTATCCTTTCCAGTATGAATACAAATACGACGTAGAAGACCAAGAGAAAGCCCTCTTCTTCGGGGCGAACGAAGCAGGTGACGCCGCGGGCAAAGTCAATGGCGGCTATAAAGTACTCCTACCTGACGGCCGTCTCATGACGGTTGAATATACTGTGGAAGGAGACAGTGGATTTGTGCCGAAGATCAGCTTTGAAGATAATGCTAATCCGTTTGGGAAAGGCAAATAAGTGAAGATTGTAATACTTGAATTGGGATAGTCTGTTCCTGATGGGAAAATAGTTTGGAATTAAAACGTAACATTTTTAACTGGCCATTGGTGGACTTTATGTTTAGCAAAAAGGTTTAAGAATTGTCAGTTGGGTCAAAATTATTTTCGTTTTTTTTTTCCTTAAAAATGTGACATAGTGCAGTAGTTTGTAATTCTTATCATGTAAAATATAATCTACATCTAGAAAGACATAGCAGGTAGCTCTCGACTTTTTTTTGTTTATTTGATAGAAAACACAAATAAAAGCGTGACAGAGTGGTCTTAAAAAAACTAAAATAATTTGACCCAGTGTGGATGATGAACTTGAAGTGTCTTTATGTCTTATCAGTCTCGTCACAGTTAAATTTGGAAACAAAGCGTAAATCTATAGTGTGTACTCCATTCTGTAAAGCACTTTGGCATACAAGGTGTAAACAAAATACTAAATATCCGTTTAAAGGCATAAGCGGTATCTTATTGAAACCAAAAAAGTAGATTCTCTAGATCTCAAGGATTTTTTGTATTTTTTTCTAATCAGAACACGATACCTATTATGCCCTTAACTTAATTAGTAGTATTGTCACGCGAGCTTTCCGGATTCAGAAGCCGAGAAGCGGGAAGGTGAAGTTTAAGAAGAAACTCAGTAAAATTGCTCGGAGCTCGCTTGCGGACATGCCTTTGGTAGTTGTTTGAAAGTATGCGATATGTTTACGCTTGAGCAAATTTCTAATAAAAAGAAATCTAGATGCTTTGTTTTCTAAAAATAAGTCTGACTATCAGGAACAGGAAGAGAAAATCTGAGTATGACCTCTGTAGATAAATTATACTGCCAGTCTGCTCTGAAGATTCCATGATATACTTATACAGTATTGTGCGTTTGAATCATTGTACTTAATAAATTGCCAACCGATTGTCTTGTAGTTGTGAATTTACGATAAAGGAACTATATCAATATCGATAGCAAAGTTTAGCTAAAAACTGACTAACTCAAGAAACGATATTTTTTTATTAGCTTTTTTCATTTTAATTTCAAATTGATTATATTTAACTAATTTCTGGTAGTGACTTAAATCACGACGGAAGGAATTTGTGGGCATTTAATGTTTTTGAGGATATAATGACGGTGTTCAAACGCTCAAATATGTAATACGATTTCTCGTTTTTAAGTAACTTTAGTAATTCCTTTTAATACTTTCGATTTTCATAAATCTAGATTCCAGATATGTAAGAACAGCATTTATGAATCCACCTTTTAGAAACACACATTTCAGTTTTTATTTCTTATGATTCAAAACTTAAAACCAGAAAATTGAAGAATAATGTAGTACTTAGAATATGTTTTGTTTGATTTTAGTGTTTCTTTCCTGTAGGTACATTATAATTATTCTGTACTATTTTCGTATTTTTTAAAAACTGATCGCTTTATTTTTGTTTTAACTTTGCTTTCACTTTGAACTATACCTACTTATACAAATTTTAATTGGAATATTAGCGATTGTAGAAAGTTACCAATTCTGTGATTCAATTAATTATAGATAAGGCCACTATTGCCATTAGCTTTAAGAAATTATTAGCGTATAATTTTGTATATGACTATTGTTTTATCATCGAACTATGTAGAAATTGTATACAAATAAATATTTACGATGATTTATTTTTGTTTAATTTTGCGATTCTGTAACGAAAATTTAATACTTCTATCGAATTCGAGACAACTGAATTTTGTACCTTAGTACTGACAAAACAAAGATCCTATTTAAACACAATGACACATACAACACACAATTTATGGTTTCTATTTGTTGTTAATTTGCCAAAAATAAACATTTATATTTAAAAAAAAAATAACACCATCGTCAAATAATATAAGAGTATCGTGGTTATTTCTTGATAGGCCAGGACACCATGTATACTTACGCTCAAGTATATAAGCAATTAAACTTCGTAGTAAAGATTGAGCAATTAAGTTTTTAAGATAGTAATAAATAGGTTTATACTACCATGACTAATTGACAATATAAAGTTATAAACTTATAAACACGATAAAAAATTATGTTCAAACACAAACAAAACAATTAAGTAGTACATCAGTTATAACCACTCGTAATGTAATTATTCTATATAGGAAGATTTTGTAGTACTGATTCGTACTTATTGGAAATGGTTATAATATACCTAGGCAATAATATTTTGTCAGATGAGCAATCAAGAAACAACTTGTTTTCGTTGCATCTCAAACTTTACTGGATTAAAAAAAATTAAGTAATGTGTTAGCTAAGATGTTTAGACTACTGAATGATATAACAATCGGTCATTTATTTATGACTTCACTGGGATTTTGATCGCCGGAATTTATTGGAAACCTTACGTAACATAAATACATTTTTTATGACACACCCGCAACACTAGAGAGTATGGATGGTATAGAAAGGATGCCAATCTCTTATGGCAGAATTGTTGCAAAAGTGACCGCTTTCAGCTTTAAATAATAGTTCCTAATCTCTCCGGTGGCGCTAGTTAGGCTCTGTGACATGAGTATAACATGAACCATATAAGGCAACAAATAACCCAACCAAATTAAGTAGGTTGTTTTTGGTAGTATTTCGGTGTATGGTGGCGCCGCCTAATTACTGTTTTTTGATGGACACTTTTCATACATAGAGATTTGGCTCCTTTATATAGTCTTCATGCTAGAGGGGGTTGCAACTGAGTTGCCAGCATTTAAGATAAGGGTGTTAAAGACATCAACGCGTCATTACTTTCCGCGGCTTTCCCCTTGTAGTTCACTTTTATTATTAACCTGAATCTGAGCAAGAACGATAAAAACACTACCGTTTCATTTAGTTTTGTCGTCGGTGCAGGTACAGTCCGATGCAGAGATAACTGATCCCCCTGCGTAGAAATTTGTTAGCAAGGGGGTCCACTAACTCGTCAGCTAACTGTATCTGTATCACTGTACTGTAGTCACTTTCCAATATTTGTATGTACATGATTCATCATCATGATCTTTCTCGCGTTATCCCGGCCTTTTGCCACGGCTCATTGAAGATGAGGTCAGCTTGACAACTTTTAACCCCGACAATTGGCGTAGGCACTAGTTTTTAACTTTTTACGAAAGCGACTGCCATCTGACCTTCCAACTCAGAGGGTTAACTAGGCCTTATTGGGATTAGTCCGGTTTCCCCACGATATTTTCCTTCACCGAAAAGCGACTTGGTAAATATCAAATGATATTTCGTACATAAGTTCCGAAAAACCGGAAAAACTCATCGCTACGAGCTCGGGTTTGAACTCGCGACCTCCGGATTGAAAGTCGCACGCTCTTACCGCTAGGCCACCAGCGCTTCGTGTCGTGTATAACTTGGAAACTTACTGTTATATATGTATACATGTGTGCGTGCGCGCCGCTGTATTTGTAACCTGTTTTGTATGCATGAGAATAAACCAGTGTTAAACTAGCTCGCTTGTTTGTTGGTCGTGCACCCTCCTGTAGCACCCCTAGCGCAGATATAACACTTACCTTGTCTTGTAGCCGGGTCATGATGACGGCGGTGGCCTCCGTGTCGAACTGCGGGCGCCCGGCGCGTCCCACCATCTGCAGAACTGTGCTGATGCTGTATTCCTGTTCAACAATTTAGTATCTAATATTAAGCGGGATTTACATTACGAAATTGGTGGCGTGAAATTGATTTCGTAAAGCGGGATTTACATTACGAAATTAGTGGCGTGAAATTAATGTCGTGACAGTAGTTTTACCAACAGTTTCACGTGTAATTTAATACTTTCGTAATGCATGTATTACGAAAGTTATGCATGCATTACGAAAGTTATAAATTACACGTGAAACTGTTGGTAAAAATACTGTCACTACATTAATTTCACGCCACTAATTTCGTAATGTAAATCCCGTTTAACAGTAGTTTTACCAAGAGTTTCACGTGTAACTTAATATTTTCGTAATGCATGCATTAATTTCATGAAAACAAGTCAATTTCGTCCCCTGCACGATTTTTTGGTGTAATTAATGTCATGCAACTTAATATTGCCGCATCGCGAAAGTGCCTGCGCTGTGTGGGCGTGTACTTCGTGGGACCGTAGTCACTGCGATACTGTGAATTTCACGACACTAATTATTTCACGAAATTACTTACGCATATATCGAAACTACTTTCGTGAAACAGATTTCAACAACATGCATGACACTAGTTTCGTGTAAATCGCGCTTTGGGTTGGCAACTCGCAGGTAACACCCCTGGAGATATTCTAGTTTACTTAATCACCCAGGTGATTTGAGCTGGGTGAACAGAGTCAACTACAAGGGAGTTGCAGGCGTCCATAGGCTACGGTTACCGTTATCAAGCAAATCACATGCTTGGTTGTCATCAACGTGGTATAAAAGAAAAATATTACCAAATTCTAAAAGGGGCTAAGGGCTAAGGATAAACTTACTCAAATATAAGTAACGCATAAGCCATATTAATATTTTCCTAGGGGTATTTTAATTTTGAATTACATGTCCTTTTAACAGAGACTATTTTGCTGCTAAGAGTGCTACTAAGAGAGAAAGGGAAACAACAAATATTTATCTGTCTTTCTCAGCAGTAAGTGTTCTATAAAAGGATAAACGTAATAATATTTCCTTATCTGTTCCCGCCTCGACCACGTGAAGCAGATACAGAGGGGAATGATTAATTTCTATTTGAGCTTGACAGGAACATATGGCAGTACCTTCATTCCCATCTGTGACCGCCGGGGATTGATAGTAATAAATTCATTTCCATCTGTTGAGAATATTTTCTACGCGCATACTATATAACCGTTATAACCGTCAAAAGGGAATAATAGTATTTCCAATAATTCTATCCGTACTTTCTTCGGTCACGTTGAGCGAGGACAAAATGGTAACACAGAATATAAATATTTTTTTTGGTGTGTAAATAGAATAAATCTAAGATCAATATTACTAACCTGATATGCTCCATTTACGTATTGCTGAGTATTCTTCACAATCACAAGATGAGCTGGTAAGTTCACGCCCATTGCTGAAATGAAATCACATTGTAAAATACAACAAATATTTTATACACCGAATTTAAACTGCGCGAGTAAGTTAGTATCTTAAGCCAAAAAATACGGTTTAACTCACGTATTTTTAGACACTCACGCGACATGTTTCGGAGAGCCTTCATTTTCAAGCATGCATGTGAGTAGCGTTCACGACGGCCGCGCTTCACATACGTACATCGCACGAGTGACTAAATGTACGTGAGTTAAACCGTATTTTTTGCTTAATTTTATATAGACATCAAAACATAAAATAAATTTATTTGTACTGCTATACTTATATGTAAAATGTATGACGTATGACAACACTAGAAAAGGAAACTACCGTCGCCAGTAAGTACGAAATGAAACAAAAAGTACTGAAAATAATAAGGACAGTCGTAACGATTCGGTTACAAAACGCTTAGGTAAATTTGGAAAAAAAGGAGAATATCTTGATGACAATAAGTTTTGTTAGTTAAATGATTGTATTTTAATGACGTTTAAATAAAACGTGTAAGTAAAAAATTCTTTTTCAACGTATTTTTGGCCCACCATGCATGCATAGTCTCGATAATTATTCATTAGTCACTAGTAAGGCGCAAATTTCAAGTGAAAACGAAAATTGGCTTAAATTAATTTGTTTTTTTTTTTTAACGTTACGTCGTTTGTTACGCAATTTATAAAGGAATTAAACCTAAAGTAGTAGTAGTGATGAGTATGGGTAGGTCTCTGTTGCGAAAGGCACGTTCGATGTTTATTCTCTCTTCATACAGCAATCCTGCGTGATGGCATCCAACACCGCTCATTGCCAGCATCTGAAATTATACACCCGTAAAAGTCCCACCAACTTCCCATTATCTGATTGACCTGAAACTTCACACATTCATACATATTGATATTATTTATGTAAGTAACTATTAAGTTATGGTTAGATGACAACTCTGTTTTTTTTTTCTTAGAATTGTCTCAATGATTAATTGGAGTTTTGAATGATTCACGGTTAGTTTCACTAGACTTATATTGACCGGGATATAGACGGTGATTACCTTTTGTATTATTTATGAGCTTACGATATTTCAACGCAGATATTTTTTATTTATTTCAGTCACTCGTGAACATGATGCATGTAACTGTACATGTAAATATCGGGAGCTCATAAATAATACAAAAGGTAATCACGGCCTATATCCCGGTCAATATAAGTCCAATGATTAATTGTTGAAAGAAAAGTGTTTCAAAATTAAATTTTCATTTCTTTTTATTAAAATAATAATGAAAATGTTTGATTTGTTTCTAAACTAGTAACCTGTAATTTCTTATTTTTCAAAGTAGAAGCTAGCGCCGTGAGCTTCGCTTTCTGTTCGGGACTAAAACTGACGGTCACCTCTCTTGACAAAGCTTCTGCAGTCAGCGCGACGCTCTTCCGCGTGTTACAAAATATCTGGAATTAGGTTAAAATGTCACAGATTATTATCTCATTTGTCCCGCCGGGCACAGGTAGGAATAGGTGTATTCATATAAATCATTCCCATCTGTTGGGCCTCATGTATGGTGGCGGACACATGGAGCGAGGACAAATGGAAATACACCTTAAAAACACACAGATTATAAATGGTTCTAACTTGGAGACACCAAACAAAAAAACTTTAGTCTGGATCAATAATTCTTTTTTTAATGGGGCACTGAAGGTAACCAGGCTACGCTAAACTGGTCTTAGGAGTTTTACATATTTTGGAAAAACGTAGTCGGCAATAAAAATTATTTTCTCAGTCAAAAAAGTTTAATTTTTACAGGCTTTAGCACATAATTATGAATTATTAAGGTTCAAGTTCAAACGTTCGTAAATACTATAATATTTATTGACAGAATAATTTTGTATTTTTGTATGTTTGGGAAGAATTCTCGAACATATTATCATCATCATCATGTCAGCCGATAGACGTCCACTGCTGGACATAGGCCTCCCCCAAGGCTCGCCACTCCGACCGATCCTGTGCCGCTCGCAACCACCGAATTCCCGCGACCTTCACCAGGTCGTCGCTCCATCTCGTTGGAGGCCTACCGGCAGTTCGTCTTCCGGTACGCGGACGCCACTCCAGAACCTTCCGGCCCCACCGGCCATCAGTTCTGCGAGCAATGTGCCCCGCCCACTGCCACTTAAGGTTTGCAATGCTGCGAGCTATGTCGGTGACCCTAGTTCTACTGCGGATATCATCATTTCTGACTCTATCACGCAGAGAAACCCCGAGCATAGCTCTCTCCATTGCCCTTTGCGTGACCTTGAGCCTTCTTATGAGGCCCATCGTTAGCGCCCACGTCTCAGATCCGTATGTCATCACTGGCAACACGCACTAGTCAAAGACTTTTGACTTAAGACACTGCGGCAATTTGGACGAAAAGATACTGTGGAGCTTCCCGAACGCTGCCCAACCGAGTCGGATTCGACGAGTGACCTCTTTCTCGAAGTTGGACCTACCTAACTGGACTGTTTGTCCTAGGTATACATAATCGTCAACAACTTCGAGCGCAGGCAAGTCAGACAAGATGTAATCTCCCCAAAGCTGTTCACCGCTGCATTGGATGCCTTCAAGGTTCTGGACTGGAAAGGACGAGGCATCAATGTAAATGGCGAGTACATCACTCACCTTCGGTTTGCCGATGATATCGTAGTCATGGCTGAGACCATGGAGGACCTCAGTGCGATGCTCGCTGATCTCAGCAGAGTATCTGAACGAGTTGGTCTGAAAATGAACATGGACAAGACGAAGATCATGTCTAACGTCCATGTTGTGCCAACTCCCGTATTAATCGGAGGCTCTGAGAACATATTATATTTTTATCAAAATAATAATGAAATAAAATTACCAGAGTAGGTTTCCCATCATAGTATTTCTGGATGATAGGCCACAATTTGTAGTTCAGGATGAGGTCAAATTTAAATATGCTGGTACCTTCAGCGCATGCATAACCTTCCACTATTCGCTTTAACTTTACTGGACGGCATTCGTCTCCAAATCTGAAATACAATATTTTTTAAATTACACCAAGCCCTAATTTCATAAAACAAGAAGTTAAATTTTTACAAGTCTTTACCAGCAACACTGACCAAAAGATTACTAAAAAGACTACATATACATACATTAGTCAAACAAATACGCCTGTATAATGTTAGGTTTTGGTATTTTTAACGTTAATATTTATCAATTTTACTAAGGATTTATTTTTAATAGTCATATTTAATTAATTATCTATGGTTCCCACGAGCAAATAAAGTCGCTCAACGATTGATTCACGCCATCGATATCACCCGATGTCATCCACCAATCACGAGGCTCGATTCTCCCGCCATATTGGAAACGGTTCTTGGCGGGGAAGAGATCGAACTCGGTCATTCGGTCTGGATCGTTCGTTGAGTTAACTTGCTTACTCGTTGGAATAACTTGCTCACGGCTGTGGTTAGCCTAGGTTGCCTAGCCTTTTGTTATCTAGCTAAATCGATAATTATATAGTTATAAAATAATGTTGAGAGGTTTAAGTAGATAAAATAAATTACATATAATAAGTGTATAAAATAAATATTCCTAATCCAATCGTTTGGAGTTTCCTTTGTTCTGGTGCCCAGTAGTTGGATCTTTCATACTTCAGAAGTGGGATGAACAGTTAAAACGTAAGTACACGTCCCAATAGTACGCTATTTTTGTGCGAAGTGATTCAAGTGATCGTTATTTATTTGAAAGTTAACGTTAAAGTTTTAGTATGCCTAGTGATTTTATTTTAGAATCTCAATCGTCGTTATTGCTATAATAAACCGTTAACAGTTTAAATTTAACAAGAGATTCCTTTGTTAATGCTGTTTAGTGTTTATATAATTTTACGATTAGAAAGTGGGTAGTATTTTTGTTCGATTACTTATTTTACTGATAGAAATCAACCCTAATGATACTACATCTTATTTATATGACTGAATTAACAGTAGTTAAGTTATATATTAATCAGGTTCGAATCCCGGTCAAGAATGGAACAAGTTAAATTGAAGTCCAGTGAACTAGCTTGAACGTTAACGCCTTCTTATACTTAATAGCATTGTTGAAGCAAAGGACTTATGCACCGTAACGACAATTCAATTTAAATTCGTATTATGATTATATGAACTGGTATTAGGTTCATCGTCTTTTTCTTAATAAATAAGATCCTTTTATCTTAAGCTTTGTGGTTTGTTTCCTACGTTTTTTGGCCACAAAGGTAATAGTAGAATATACCTACCTACTTTAAATATTCTAGGATTTTGCAGTAAAGTTTTTATGAATTAACATTAAAACACATTTTAAAACATTCAGTTCTATATGGTTACTAAATTTTGATCTTGTAATGCATTACCAGTTTAATACACATATCGTATATCTCTCAATTCTCAATTATTTACATGCATGTGTCATTTCGTTGTAAATGCGTCGTAGGTTAGCCCTCATTTAATTGAAATTATACTATAAGATTCTCAAACCCTCGGACGTGAGATTTCAGACATTATGTCAGAGCCGCCAGACCGACGAAGGCTCCTGACTCCGAGGCGAAGACATGCATACTCGGACACAAGCCGGAGCCGTAGTCGCCTGCGAAGCCGAAGCAAAAGTCACCACCTGTCGGATCGGGACATTGAACTGGGACGCGAGCGACTACTGATGCTGGAAGAAGTACGGCGCGATCGAATTCGCGTACGCGCTGCCAAAGACCTAAGTGAATCACCGCGGCGCACCAGCTCACGTCAAGCGGCCAGCCGAAGCAACCCCGTCTCAGCAAGGAGCCAGGATGAGGAGCATCGAGCTGAGCGCGGATCACGGCAGCCTGACATCGAAAAACGGATTAACAGGTCATGTAGTCTTTTTATTTTCAAATAATTATTCACTCGATATATTTAAAAACCTGCGAGATGGTCTGTCATTGTTGCCCGTTAACCAAAACGCACCCCAACCATTACAGAAACCATCATAAAAATATATTGCCAAATTTTGACTTGATTTTGTCAATAAAATTGGAGGATGGATGTACGATTTAAGAAGTTGAATGAGTGCGTTTCGGTATACCTACGGGTGGGATGGGAGAACAACTTCGCATTTTGCTATGCAGAAAACTTCAAGGTCTGACCAAAATATAGTATGAGAGCCTTAAAACGATTTGCTAATACGGAATTTATATGAAACATTACAAAATGACGTCAGGGTCAACTCTCCTACATTTATATTTCTATCCAATTTATTAAATATAACGTGTTTTTAAAAATAACCACTATCTATGTTTTTCTAATAAATATTTGGTGCTTATTGCACACATGGTGTAAAATAACTTATTTTAAATAAAGTCAAATACCCTATTGCAATTCTCTGATGTAGGGAAGGAGTTGCCTACTTCCGAGTTTGTCGATAATAACAACGCCTTGTTGGTGTTTTACCCAGCTAGACCGATGTTCATGTTCTTTCGAAAATTATGTAGCAGGAAAGCCGAACGAGCAGTATTCTATCAGCGGCGGGCCTTATCGATCGGTGAATGGACACATTAATGTACTAGTCGTACCATGTTCAGAATCTTGTCTTCTGTCGTGTAGAAGTCGTCAACGTTGTGAATCGGGTAGTAGATGTTCCGCAGGGTGAGACGCATAATAGGCATATGCTATTTAGGTGTGCCAGCTGACGTAAGACGAAGTCTAATGGAGTTGTTAGGGAAATATCAGCATTGTTTTGTCATCTTTCTTGAGATACCTAGGCTGTGCGAGCGTCACTGAAATGAATACAAGAGCTTAATAGTCAGCGTCCAGTCGTTTATTGTCCATACAGGTTGTCATACCACGAACGGGAGAAAATGCGGTCGATCGTTGAAGGTATGTTAGGCGCCGGTGTGAACGGAACGAGTGTTTGAGTGTTAGTCTATTCTGGTTTATAGGCCGGTTCTTGCTATTTACGATCCTCCTGCTGAATTGGAGCTGTCAGTAGGTTAGGGGTCGGCCAGCGGTATGTAACCTTCTGCAACGGGCGCATGGTAACGAGCTTTCACCCAGTAGCATTTTATAGTCGACAAACATCCCCCGAGAGGAATAACTTCTCTATTAGTAGCGAAGATTGGCTCCACACGCTGCAGTTAGGCGATTCCGAGCTGAGCAGAATAATTTGCGTTTTTAAAAGTGATCTAGACGAAAAGGGATTATATCAAACAGATTTTTTTTATTAAATATTATCACTTGTTTCGCTATTTGGACAATATCAGGTGGGCGGTACCAAAAGGCGCAAGGTGGCAGATGTGTAGACTCAATCACGATGACATTGGATATTTTAGGATCGACCTTGAAACGAATTAGAATTCATTAAATATTATCACTTGTTTCGCTATTTGGACAATATCAGGTGGGCGGTACCAAAGGGCGCAAGGTGGCAGATGTGTAGACTCAATCACGATGACATTGGATATTTTAGGATCGACCTTGAAACGAATTAGAAGTAACTGCTGGTTCCCAAAAATGTCCAGGTTTGTCAAGAAATTAATGGGCGCATGTATTGAATGTGTCTATGCAATAAACAATTCAGGCGCTCGCGAAGAGTTAGTGCACCCTATCCTCTTCCACACCTTTCCTTGGACCCTTTGTAAAGTCGTTAAGGGGTTTGACTTATTGTTGGTGGTTGTTGTCAGCTCGTGGTTAGGGATCTAGAAGACATTTTTAACATATGTATTTATAAACCCTGATCGGCTCGTTAGTGACCGGGGTAGTTGTTTTACCATGCACACGTTCAAACATTTTTGTTTGGATAAAAGAATAAAACATGTATTAAATGCGGTGGCTAGTGGTGGTCAGGTTGAGCGTTATAACGGCCGCACAGTCTTAGACTGTGATGTTCGAAACTCTTATGAATAGCGAAATTTACCTCATGATCAATGTATTGTCTTTAATAGCCGTAAAAAAAAAATATGCCGGATACCTACCGTCTCCAATTCTCCTTCAATTGCTCAAAAGGTTAACTGGAAGAGATCCCCTAAAGGGATACGTTCTCCTTTGTACTAATGACGAATGTTATTTTTCCTGTGTTGTTTTGATTTTTGTACAATAAAGTGTTCTACTACTAAAACGATGATTTGTGCGAAATACGCGACATTGTTAAGGCTAGGTCACCCGTTGACCACGAACGCTGTAAAGAGTTCGAAACGTCGGGATGTATTATAAATTCAATATACGCGATATAATCCGTTTTCATAGTTTTATTTCATAATTATCTATGGTTCCCACGAGCAAATAAAGTCGCTCAACGATTGATTCACGCCATCGATATCACCCGATGTCATCCACCAATCACGAGGCTCGATTCTCCCGCCATATTGGAAACGGTTCTTGGCGGGGAAGAGATCGAACTCGGTCATTCGGTCTGGATCGTTCGTTGAGTTAACTTGCTTACTCGTTGGAATAACTTGCTCACGGCTGTGGTTAGCCTAGGTTGCCTAGCCTTTTGTTATCTAGCTAAATCGATAATTATATAGTTATAAAATAATGTTGAGAGGTTTAAGTAGATAAAATAAATTACATATAATAAGTGTATAAAATAAATATTCCTAATCCAATCGTTTGGAGTTTCCTTTGTTCTGGTGCCCAGTAGTTGGATCTTTCATAATAATTGTATCTTATACTTTTATAAAATTATGTCGAGGAACCATTCACTAAGGGGATAAAATTAAGAAGAAAAGTGTCAGAAACGCTAAAAAAGCGGGAAGAGGGAGGATGTTTCAGCCTAGAGACTTCTACATGCACAGTCACGGGCAGATGCTACCATATGATATTTTTGCTTAGTAAGTAGGAGTAAGAAAACCTTACCTATGAAATACCGCAGGTTTCTCGTCTGTCCTAAGCCAATCGGCTACGTCTTCAGGATTGCTGACCGTGGCAGAAACGGCAACGAATCTGTAAAGTTAACATACCTGTCAGTAGAAAAAGGCGCCAGAACAATTTTGGCGCGAAGGTTCGATCTCTCATACACATTTTGAATTTCGCGCCCTTTTCTACTGACAAAGTTAGATCATAGTTTTATTATATGATCATAAATGAGGTACAGTGACGCCAAGATACTCAAAGAGATTCGAACCCAGGACCTTCAGCTTCATAGGCAGAATGAGGATGAGTTCCGACGAATTTGACTTTTAATAATGAAGATTCCAGTATGGAAAAAAGTTCAAACCTGATGCTCGGAGGAACGCTACAAGTAGGCTCAGCTCCTTGATACTGCTGCTGGAGTTGCTCTATACGGTGCGCTGACTGAGCTGCCGACTGTAGGGCACATAAAAAAACAGATGTGAAGACATAGGTACTGTCACCTGCAATAATATGTTACTCTTCGAAGGCCGCAAAAATATATGACACGCTCTTATGGCTCTACAAATAAGATCGTATCAGATATTTTTGCTGCCTTCGTTGCGTTACATATTATAACAGGTGACTGTACCTACTGTAAGATCGTCCAATTTTGTCCTGGAGGGTAAAAGTTGCTACGCAAAAAAAAACAATATGAAAGAGAAAATAGGCCCCAAAAAAAATTACTGTTAATAAATATTTATTTTGTGTTAGATCTGTGTGTCTGTTCTGTCAGTCAAATGCATAAGTAAGGAAAGTATTCTTTATAATAAATAATAAATAATAAATAATAATAATAATAAAAATTATTTATTTAGGTATCAACCCATTACATAAAGAATAATTATTGTATTAATCTAATTTATACATTCTAATCTATATTAAATTTTACTATTCTAAACTAAACTAAACTAATTATTACCTAATCTAACACTAATTAAATATTTGCAGCGGAGGCCTTGCTCATACAGTAGCAGGTTGCGTACACTACGCTAACAATGCTGTTCATCGATTCGCTCACTCTCCCGACAAACGACCAGTGCCTTTTACGCATTATAGCGTAAAAGTCGTCTACTCTGTTCACGGCGAACATGCCAGATGCACTACACCGCCACGGTAGCCGTAACATTGCACGAAACGCGTTGTTGTACTGTACTCGAAGCTTATTGAACGATCGTTTCGTGTAATGGTACCACAGCTGACTAGTGTAGAACGCCTGACAGTACGCCCTGAACAAAGTTATTTTAGCTTGGTCGGAACAGTGAGCAAACCGACGCGCCAACATGTTGCTTCTCATCGCTATGGCCCGCCGCTGTCTTTCGAGATCGTCATCGTCCTTTAGTCTGTCTGTCAAAACGTGCCCTAGATACTTAAAACTATTTACAGTTTTTAATTCTGTCCCGTTTAGCCTAACGGGAGGAACGATATCTGGGCCCTTATCATATTTAAATACAATTAATTCGGATTTTTTAACATTATATTTTAGTCCGTGTGTTGCAGCATAACGCTCACAAATCGACACTAGTATCCTTAGGCCCGTGATAGAGGGGCTCAGCAGCACCATATCGTCCGCGTAGCTAAAGTTGTTGGCACATACGCCCGCGACGTGACATCCGACGGCAGCGCTGCTGAGCTCCTCTATCAGGTCGTTCATATAAAGATTAAACAGCAATGGCGATGTCAGCCCCCCCTGCCTAACTCCGCATTGCAACTTGTACGGGTCCGAATTGGCATTTCCCCATCTAACGCTTCATCTAGTTACCGTACCAGTATCTCAACAGATTGGTTATTTTACTCGGTACACCTGCTTTTGACACTTTATCCTTTATTATTATTTATAAAAAAGGTACATATAATTATAATATATAGGTATGCCTAAAATATATTATAATTTAATTCTACTGACTGCTAGGAAATCTTGTAATTATTATTATGGACAGATCATCTCAAAACCATCGTTAAACAGTTGTAACTCGAAAATAGCTCAAGATTCATGTTTTGAAGTCATGGTTTTTACTGTGTTTTTAATGAATTTCTAAATAATATTTACTATCGCAACCCACAAATATCCAAAAGTTTTCTCCTTTTTCTACTGTAATAGTATTTCTACAGTAGCGCATTTTTTGCGATAACTTGTCCTAACTCTGAAGAAATTAATGTGTAAAAAAAGTAGGTAGTAGCTTACTTATTACACATACATAATTTACTTCACTGCTGCTCTGCAAATTCTTAAAAGCAAACTTTCATAAATAAATTGTAACAATTCACATACCTCAACCGTCTTCATTCGGCTAACAACCGCTTCTAACACGGGTCCTCTGGTTTCATCGTTGAGTATGTGCACTTCGTCGATGAGGAATAACTTTATCATCTCGACCAACCCGCGGTGGTCGCGCCAGCGACGGGTCAGCATGTCCCATTTTTCTGGCGTGGTTATTATTACCCTAAATAAACAATAAAGTACTGATCAATAGCAGGGTAAACAAAAGAAAAAGTTACTTTCTAGACAAATGCAAAAAATTAATTAAAGTTATGAATCATATCTGCTAAAATAAAAAATTAACTTTCCTTCGCAAACACCCAGAGATCCTAAGAATGCACCTATTCCTTGCTTAAGATTTGTTATACTACAGGCTCATTTAACACCCCATTGTAGGTCTAGATGAAGATGTTAAGGTGGGCACGAAGAGCTTAATAAATTATTACCTTTAAAATTAAAAGAGTGCAGGAAATTCCACTTTTAATTTGTCGTTGTAGCTTCAAAAATCTGTACATAGCTTAGACGGACTATATAATTTAGGAAAACCCAACTTCTACAAACAAAATCATACAAGTTTCCAACGATGTATGTAAAATAATAATTAAATTTTATCTCTAATTCCAGCGCTCACCTGTATGGACTTAGTTGCGAGAAGTCCACTTCCGTGTCGCCAGTGACTTCAATACAGAGGAGCCCTAATTTCGTAAGCTTCGGGTACCATTCCGTTAGGCGTTCGTTGCATACCGCTTTTACTGGTGCCACTAAAATTATAATAACAATGCTCATTTTCCTTTCCCCTTTGGGTCAAGCTAAGGCTAAGCTAAGATAGCCTATTTGATTTGCAAACTAAACTAGAATAAATAAAAAAAAACACGAAACATATTACTAAGAATCATCAGCTAACTTTCGATTTGAAAGCTACATAACATAGACATACGTTCCACTATTCCTCATTATCCACGGCAGGAACGGATAGAAATGAAACCATTTTTATTTTTCCACGCGGTCAATGAAACCATTCTCATTTGTTCCCGGTACAGATGGGAATGAAAACATTCTTATTTGTCCGCGCAGTCACAGATGCGAATAAAACCATTTTCATTTGTCGCTGTGATGACAGATTAATTCCAATGTGTCCCCGCGGTCCATAGATACATTTTCATTTGTCCGTGCGCTTACGGATGGAAATGAAACTATTCCCATTTTCTCCCCGGAGGACACAGACTGGAATATCTATCCCCGACTGTCACTTAAGGCAGGAGCAGGGACAGTTGGGTAATTAGTGCCATTTACCGGGATTCAAACCCAGCACCGCCACGCAACCACTACCCACTAAAGTATTATTCCATTAAAGGTTATAAAACTAAAAATACGACAGGCTGCAGCTGGCGAGGTGTTCAAAAATATCAGCACACGCTCTGAACCTTTTAGTAATAAAGTTGCGTTTAGCTCCTTTTGGACACCTCGCTCGCTTAGACACTTCTGTTGCTGACTGTACTGCTTTCGCTGACAGTAGGGGTTCATCCATTAATTACGTCACACGAATTTCGAGGTTTTTTGACCTCTCCCCTCCCCTCCTCCTTGTCACACTTGGTCACATTTGGCAAACCCCTCCCCCCGGTGTGACGTCACATTTTTTCAATGAAATCGGCAAATCGAATTAAGTATTATTAATATTTTATCAAAATATTTCTGGCAAAAAATAGAAATCCATATATAATCCCTATATAACAGAAATCCATATAACCCAAAACAGATTAGGAAATAAAATTAAACGATTAAAAACGATTATCTTCCCAAAAACTTTTTATTTAATTGTACAGCGAAAAAAATAATTTCAATAAGTTAAAGTGACGTCACAAAGGCCCCCCTCCCCCCCTAAACGTGTGATGTAATTAATGGATGACCCCTAGGATATTTACTGTAGATGATCTTGAAGTCTCCATTATTATGTGTGTCTTCCATATGCATAAGTAGCTGTAGAATGGCCAGTTCGAATACCACGGTCTTCCCCGAGCCTGTTGGGGCGCATACCACCAGCGACTTATCTGTAACACGAATAAATGTTCTAGGGTTCCGTCACAGGACGGACACGCTTTGTGTTGTTTCTGTCGCGGGGCGAGGTAATTCGAGTCGGGGCGGGGCGGTGCGTGGCCGTTCTGTATGATAATGTATTTTTACCTGAATATAAGGCATCTTCTATGATCCTAGACTGCACCAAATTGAAATAGGGATACGTAAATAAACACCTATATTTCGGATCTGAAATCAATGTAACATTTTTAGAAAATATGCAACAATAATAAATCATTTTTATATCTATATAATTTAAGTAGGGCCATATGTATCACGTAACCAGTGAGACTATGTTGTTTATTTGATCAAGATAATGCATCTTACGTATTTCTTCGACACTCCTAAACTCTCCATGTTGACCAGTATGTTTCGCAGGTCGAATAGTTTCCACCTCATTCGAATTAATTCCGTTAGATTCAGGAGTATCAGACGTGGTAGGTAAAGAAAGAGGTTGCGAGAAGTTCTCATCAGCAACTTCATCAATTGTTTCACCGAAAACATCAGTAAAACCATCCCTGAAATATTGTAAAATTGTTTACTTGGAACACTTTTTTAATCATAACATAGATCGAATACAAATTTAAATTAATCTTACAACTGTGAAACTGTTGGAAACATGCTCATGCCGAAATAATTTAGTTGTATTTCACTTTAAGTTGCACTCTACTTTCATAAAATTAGTCTCATGTCTCATTTCAATATTTTTAACATCAAACTAAGTTACACAAAATTTAACTATTTGCACTTGGGTTTTCCCGCGATCCCATCGATAATTTTTTTTTTATGTACCACAAACAATTGAACTGTGTCTGCGTTCGAGCAGTCTGCAGCCCTTTAAGGCCTTAACAGAGGGGCGGGCGTACCGGACTACGACCTTGGTCCTGTCAGCATATCTCTTTCTCGCTTTCACATAGAACTGCGTCGGACGTATGGCGGACTACCTTTCACACGATCGAACAGAACTCAGACCAGACCAAGGCCAAATTGGCGTTTGCGTCCGCACCACCTGATTTGATCGGACAATTTAGTCAGATTTGCAAAAAATTGTTCCCGCCTGGACAGCTTTAAAATAAAAAAACTGGCTAATAGTAAATCATCAAAATGAGCAAAAGCCATTTGCTTAATTAAAAAAAACGAAATATATTTTTTTATTTAAAGGCTAACGCGCGAGCTATCTCTAGCCAGTATTAGAAGCAGTTAACCGGTTTTTCAAATTTTACCGGTATTGTGTCTATGATCTCCACGTGCGTATAAAAAAAACCCAAGCGGCATAGACAGCTGTCATGTCAATGTCAGATGTGTTTGTGTTCTAAACAATTTCTGAGAAACTTTTCCTTAAAATTTACGTTGTACTTACCGTGGGATTTTCTGCCCGTTTTACCGTCAATGAAGCGTAAATAGTGAACCATCAAACGATAATTAATTGTAATGTTAGTAGATTACTCAAGTTTTCTCAATATCTCTCTTGTGAACACATTTTTTAAACTACTTCAATTTACAGGGAAGTTTTAAAAGATTACGACAATGCAGACACGATCAGTATTGATACTTTGGCGCTTGAAGAACTTCTTGAAGAGGAAAGGGCGAGAGAATTGGCCGACTTGAACTCCTTGAGTAAAAAAGTGTGTCACCTTCATACAAGTTTGCTGTATTATCGTAACTCAAAGTCTAAGATGGGTGCAGCGAGCTATGAAACTTGGAGGACACTGGTAAAGAAGGTCGGAGGCACCCCTGACGGTTGGAGGGATCTTGGCTACATTTTAGGGATACCACAGGATGATTTGGATGTAAGTTTATATCATAAGGAAAATATCATGGTCTCATAAAATTATTTGACACATTTTTCATGGATGCTTTTGATTTAGATAAAGGCAAGATTTCGTTTTGTTTATTGGCATTATTTTATTGATTCTGGCTCATTGGTAGAATGTTTTTTTTATCATAAACAATTACTTAAACATTGTGAAACATGTTCCTAAATTTAATATGTAGTACAATAATACACCTTTGGAGAAAAACTAACCAATAATTAAAGCCATTTTACTTTCTATGTATACATCTTATAAAACAAAGTCCTCCGCTGCGTCAGTCTGTTTGTATGTTCGACTCAAACTCTAAACTCAGAAACTACTGAATGGATTTTCATGCAGATTTCACCTATCAATAGAGTGATTCTTGATGAATGTTTAGGTGCATAATTTGTTAAGGTTTACATGTGCGAAGCCAGGGCGGGTCGCTAGTCAGAAATAAGTGCAAGTATTATGGTAAATTAAATGTAGTTTTTATAATTTGAATTATGATTTTCTTTTCAGTACATATCAAACTCAATGAAATATGAACCAGACCCAACTAATGTAGTACTTAAAGTGTTCATGCAAGACGAAGATTCAACATTGGACAAAATAATAGACGCATTCCTGAAGCTGAAACGCTACGACATATTAAAAGCACTCGAGCAGTCGCTCCTTGATCTCACACAATGCTTTAACGATAAACAGGAAGACAGTGGTTATCATAGCAATAGCAAAAACGTACATCGTGAAATAATAAGTTACATGAAAAATTTGGTCAACGACTTACCTCCCGCCTTATCAAGAAATAAAGACTATAACCAACCAAATCCAGTACCAAGAATACCGTTAAATCCAGTAGATATCAATGTACAAAAGGATGGACCTGTTCTGTTTCTCACATATGCGGAAGATGGTTTACGAACTGCTTGTAATATTCAGCAATTGGTTGCTGGTTGGGATTCAGAAGTTACAGTGGTTATGCTCAATGATAGAAGGGATGAAGTTTATCAGAATCCGGAAAGGTTTATTAGGGAGTATGTGGAAAAGGTAATTATGTGCTCTTTTTATCGCTACATCTGCTGCAATTTCAAAAATCAAACCACAAAACAATCCATAAATAAATAAAAAATTGTATCAACATTGAGATTCAGCAATAATGTCGACTGAGGGTCTCCCCAGATATATCGACGCGGAATCGGCAAAGGCTGTTAGGTTAGGTTAGATGAAAAAGTCATCGTTCGGCTCGCCTCGCATCGGCCGACGCGTCGACGGCTTTTCGCTCTTATTGCACAGCCATAAAGCTTTTTCCTATCGGCTATTGCCGATTCTTCGTCCATATATCTGGGGAGACCCTGACGCGCCTCACACGATAAGCCGGCTCCAGACTACGCGCCGCGAAGCCGCGAACGTGAGTGTGGAGTCGATTACGCTGATTAGCGAACTAGACTCCACACTCGCGTTCGTGGCTTCGCGCCGCGGTTCGCGAACGAGTGTGAAGGGCCCTTTAGGCGTGGCGTTCAAAGGATTTACGTAATCTGTCATTTGTAACTTGTTGACCCTATCCTTTTTCTTACAGGCTGATTATGTAGTACCCATCCTCACAACGGGATACCTAAGCGCTATAAGAACACACAACACCAGCGCACCAAGCACCAACGGCAACTTAGACCACAAATACGTCAACTATGTCTACAATTTAATCACTGGACAATATATTTATGCAGACGGGTGTCTAAATAAGAAGGTGAGGAGTGTATTGCCTGAAGGAGTGTTTGTTCCTTGGATGTTGATTTCGTCTTATCCGGTGTTGAAACCGTGGACTTGTGAGGCAGATTTTGATAAACAGTTTAAATCGTTTCTAGGGTTGACTGGCTCATAGATGAAGGTATTATTGTATTTGGATTGTATTATTCTTATTATACAGCAATTTAATTGGCCGTAACTGGTAATTTCCTTAAACTATACTTTTTGGAAATTACGGCCAAGTATCAGTGTAAGATATAGATATTAAGTGCCTTCTAGCTTTATATTTCTTAAACTGAAAATGTTATGAAATTAAGCTTTACTCTTAGCCTTGCGTTTATAAAGTTATCCGAAATTAAATAATAGTTCAAATTGTATAAGCTTAGTTTGATTGTTTTTATTTAATATTATTTAATCTTAATAGTTCTTTGCCTCAATGTACCTTATTATCGTTTAAGTAATGATTGGGTTGTGCGCTCAAATTCTGGCAGTTCAATTGTATTAATGTAGTCTAATTATGAATAAAACACTTTTATATTTTAAAGTTTTTTTTATTAGTTATTTAAATATTTCAACTACATATAATGGAAATGAAAAATAGAGGAACTCACATAATACTAAAGAAACTTCATTCTAAAAAGTTGCTCTAAAATCACTAGGTTGAGCTTAAATTTTTAATAGAAAAAACCAATTGGGTGAATCAACTATTTCTTGTTGTTATTGTGTCCCGTCAGCCAGGGGACAATGTTAGCACAGTTTGTTAGACGGAATGTTGTATAACGATCCAGAAACGTGCTTATTAGTGGTAGCTCAGTGGAAAGGCCTTATATCTACCACAAAAATGCATGTTTGGTTATTTTAATTACCATAAAATCGGGGTTTTAAGAGTGAGGAGAATGTAACCATGGCAACGAGTGACAAGAAAAAAGTTGATTTACCCAATTACCTACCTATACACAAACCGGGAACATTATTTACTGCTTAAGACGGCTAAAGGTCGATCAATCGTAGAAAAATGCATTAGTTTGGAAATAATATTGAAAAATATGATAGTGGGGTGCCAACTTAAATCTAAAGATCATATATGAACTCAAAATACACAACGTTTAATATTGTTATTTAATATAGACTATCTTTTGTACTTACTAACTATTTATTCATAATAAAGACGGGAAAATTAGTTGACGCAGAGTGACTGATATATAGATTGATTTTGTAAGTAGTTATTTGGTGATATACTAATACTATACAATTATACATAGACAAACTATCAATCAGTTTATTTAAACAGATGGTGGAACCTAAAACTGCAACGATATTATTGTTAAACTACCAGCAATGAACAATATTCAAAGCAAATATACATTGATTGAGTAAGATGCGTAAAAAGAGACAATTTCGTGCTTCGAATACAGGTAAACAAGATGGCGCTGTACAGCTCCATACAGTTCAGTTCAGTTTTTGGTTCTTATGGCATCTGTCCATTTTGCCAGCATCAAGGTTGTGGGAGCAGAATTTCAGTATCAGAACTTGATCCAGTCCGTGTAGATGCTTGATCGGTTGAAGAATCTAAACTACTATAGGAATAAAAATAGAAAAAATGGACGACCAGAAAAACCAATAGAAACTATAGAAAGTAATGAGCCAACTGCCAGGATCAGGTTTTTTTTAAAAAAGGAACATTACAGCTCCATACATTTTGCGGTAACTGATTGTCAAAAGTTGACGTTTGACAATTCAGTGATCGTAAAACATATGGCGTAGTACGGCGCCATCTGTTTTGAATGTCAAACTAAGGGGCACGTTTTTTTCTTGGACTTACCTATTACAATTATTTATCTCTGCTCAAAGTTAAATGTGCTATTTTCAACCAAAAGGGTACTTATTGTCGCTTGTTAGTAAGGCGCTATTTCCATATAGCTTCAATTAGAAATCAACCTTATCGACAAGCGACAATGTGGTACATTTTGATTGAAAACGTCACAAATGTTACTTTGTGTCCCTTTTTATTAAAAGTTATATTACCAATTGTACCATTCTCAATCAAAAGGGTACTTATTGTCGGTTGTCAATAAGGCGTTATTTCCATATAGCTTTAATTTAAAATCAACCTTATCGACAAGCGACAATGGTGGTACCTTTTGGTTGAAAACGTCACAATTGTTAAACTAGCAAAACTATGTAAGATTGGCAAAAACTCTTTTTGAGATGTTACATTACAATAATCAAATTGATAGCTAGTCCATTTTCATATACTTAAGGACTTATGTTCATTCACAAAGTCATAATTTTTTAAGTGGCTAAGCGAACATAATAAGTATAGATTACTACAAGTTACTTCTTTTCGAACATAATAACAATCGATTACTACAAGTTACTTCTTTTCGAACATAATAACAATCGATTACTAAGTTACTTCTTTTCGAACATAATAACAATCGATTACTACAAGTTACATCTTTTCGAACAATAACAATAGATTACTACAAGTTACTTCTTTTTGGGAGTCTTTGGGGAGGGTTCAGGCTCTTCTGTCTCATCAGCCGTGCTGACATCGTTCACGTCGATGCCTGTGTCGTCGTTGCTGCCAGTGTTTAGTTCCTCCTGGAATATAAACGTTGTAAATTAATGCCAAGTCCCCAGACGTTACGTACGTCTTACGTAAGCGAACAACCCGCGTAGCGGCGCGACGGGCCCACGGCGTTCGCGTTCGCAACGAGATCGCCCACGTAGGACACTTCTCGGTTTCAAAGGATAATACTGTTACTTATTCTGTGCCAAAGGTGCAGGATCGAACCCCAGCAACTTATGTACAAAATATTATCCAGACTAATCTCGATAAGTTCCACATAAGTCATTTTTTATTTTTTTTAATGAAATAGGAGGCAAACGAGCAGACGGATCACCTGATGGTAAGCGATTACCGCCGCCCATGGACACCCGCAACACCAGAGGGGTTGTAAGTGCGTTGCCGGCCTTTAAGATGGGAATACGCTCTTTTCTTGAGGGTTTGAAGGTCATATCGGCCCGGAAATACCGCAGGCGACAGTTCATTCCACAGTTTAGCTGTGCGAGGCAGGAAGTTTCTAGAGAAACGCACAGTTGAGGACTGCCAACCATCTAAGTGGTGAGGATGGTAATGTTGTCATAAGTCATAAATATTCATTAAGCTAATTTACACGTTATAAAAATGGAACATATTTACATATGCCGTTAACAAATAAACAAAATCAATTTTAAATAAATATAACATCACATAAATCACATTATTTGTAATAATATAGAAATAAGAATTAGCTAGTTCCCTCAGCTACATCCCTTTTGTGGAAATTTAGGTACTCGTCACTTTTTGGTTGAAAGGTCAGAGGGCAGTTGTTTATGTAAAAACCTTTCCAATTCTTGGGATTAGGCTGCTAAAAGCGGAAAAGGCTCCTTTAGGAAAACATATGATGAGAAGAAATAATGCAACATAGTTTAATATACCTAGACTCACCTTGATGACTTCAATGAAACTGTTTGCCTCCTCCAACATCTGTTTGTATTCTGCATTCTTTTCTTTCAACTCCTCTATAATTTGGCGGAGCTTTTCATTCTCATCCAAGGCATCTTGTAAAGCAACTCTGAAAATTTAGATGAAAAACGTAATTTATTAACCAAAAAAAAAAGCCATACCATACCAAATTAAAATTAAATTTAAATTTTAGATTATACAAATAAATAATAAAGCTTATGCTGGCACCACACTTCGTTATGTGTTATTCGTTATGCTGCTTCGCTGTATTTACCTAAATATATGTTTATGTGAAGCGAACAACAAATAGGGGTACCACACTTCGCCGTATTTGGCGAATAATAGCGCTGCGTCTTTATCGTGTCCTTTGAAGTGTGTCTTAAAACCGACAAGTGAACGGATACGCGTATTTGCTGTTTGAGCTTATGCGTTATGCGTGCGAATAAGGCAAATCTATCTATCTATCTAGCCCTTTTATTCTGAGCTAGAGTATGTCCCGTAGCTCAGTGTGCCGTCCTCTAGCTCTTTCCATTGAGGTCTGTCGTGGGCCACTCTTCTCCAGTTCGGGCCCGCTGTGAGTTTGAGTTCATCCTCCCATCTTGTTCGAGGTCTCCTCTGGCCCCGTGTACAACCTCTTGGATACCAATCTGTTACTATTTTGCTCCATTTTTCCCGCCTGTCTCTCAACATGTGGCCGACATACTCACTAAAATAGATCAGCAGAAGTGGAGATGGAATAAGGCAAATACAGACGAATAAGTCCTCCACACTTCGTCGTATTCGGACGAATAACGCGCATAATGAATAACACATAACGAAGTGTGGCATTAGAAACAAATTAAAAGTGGAAAAATTCACTGTCTCGCAAGCCTGGTGCTCTTCTACCTGAACTACGAAAACCTTACCCAATACAGCGAGAATTTCCACCATATATGAGCCTTAGGGCGGCCCTAGCGACATCTACCGTAAGAGTGTTATACTTCTTAATTGGCTACCGGATTGAGTGATATTAGGTGCATCCACACCACAGTTCCACACAGACATCAGTTGAGCCACCTTCGCTTTTTAATTAGTTTGTAAGCATTATCGTGTACTTTTATTATGTACCTATGTTCAAACTTCTTGAATAAACGTCTTTTATTATTATTAGTTAACTTTTGTGTAGCAACACGGTAACATTAGGTAACTCACCTACTTACATACTGTTGCAGTCATGCAGTGTTGCACCGCAGTTGTTCGACTAAAGTTAACTGCCGTGTGGATGCACCAGGGACCGGCCCGCTATCCCTTATCGGGGTTTTATAAGGGTATTGCATAAGGCTTAACTCACCATACCCTTTGCCAGACGAAACCCTTTGTTTTGGTTTTAAAAACCCTTATATAAAGCTACCACATTTGAGTAATCGGTAGCCCAAATACCCTTACAAAACCCTTATCATCCGCTCACCAACACCTTGCATATTGCTTATAAGGGTTAGCCTTATAAAGGGCTTCCCTTTTAGCATATAAGCGTGCTAATTTAAGTCGTCTACCTCATTCATAAAGCACACATTACTTCGAATCCGAGCGATCGTCGGCGGCGACGGCGGCATTCTTTGACTAGGCACGTATTTTCTTTCCTTTTCATACACTAGCGTAGATATATACTAATTCTGTCTCTTTCACGCAAAGGGAAACCTTTATAAAAAGCGCTTAAAGATAAGGGTAACCCTTATTAAGGGCTAGCCTTATTTTTGGTTAGCTCTTCGGTAAGGGTTAGTCAAAGGTAAGGGTATGAATGGGCTTGCAGTTCAATAGGGAAAGTCTTTCAATGTGTTAGCCGTGTTTAAGTGTCGCCCATTGAAAGGGTTTTATCGCGGAAAGGGTTGTCCGGTCCCTGGGATGCACCTTTTAAAAACTCTAGCCATTCCAGTATCAATTTGACTTGTCTTTGGGATTATGCTAAACTGGGGCTTTATTCTCTAAATACATATGTGACATTTTAAATCAAAATGTACCACATTGTCGCTAACCATGAGGAGGAAAATTGCTTGTATATAAACGAAAAACCTGTCAGAGCATCCTTATGGCAAGCAACAATGTGGTACCTTTTGCTTGTAGAAATTTACATAAGAATACTTATAAATATTCAAGTGACAACATCTTCACCTTTTAAAAATCCAGGTTCATGCTTGAAATAGAAATCAAATCCTAAGTTATACATTATTATTAAAACAAATGTTTCTTTTTAAAAATTCACAGGGAGATAATTATCGAATGAATGAATGTTTGTTTGTTTATTCTTATTAAATACATCTGAATTTGAAGGCAAATAAAATTTTATCCATAATACCTATTTATAAAGTTTTCACTAGGAATTTTGAATCATTACTTACTGCCGCTTCTCCGCTAGGATTTGCCAATACTTTTCTGATGCTCCTTCAGGATTGGTGAGGTCATCTGCAGATATTTTGGTGTCAAAGTTGGCTTGAGTCTCCTTGGTCGACAAATTCTTGCGCTTGACTTCAACATCACTAAAACAAACAAATGAAAAAAAAAACAAATTAAATCAACTATGCCCATTTCATTGGGTAAGGAAAGGAAACCTTATTAAGAGATTTAAAATACAGCCCAGTCATAAAAACCAAGGGCCTGACACTCTTTGATAGAAAAAGATAAGTCTTATTGCGATTCCTATAAGAGGAAAGAGAAAATAGTGCCATGCTTTGTCCTTATCACTGACCGGGTTTTTTTTCGTGGTCGGGTTATGGCAGCATAGGTAGGAGGCGATGGTGAAATACCAAAATTTATAAGTGAAAGAGAAAAAGGATTGTGCTGCCATACATTAACCTGTCAATACATTAATATGTCTTTCTCTTACCCCTGGTCGCTCAGTTTCATGTCTATAACTACTATACTATGTCTATGATAAAAACAAATTGATTGACACCCTATTCAACAAATTGGGGTCACATAATACAAACATACACACATACATGCATAGGAAGCTATCATACACATAATACAGGTATTCATTCCAGTGGTGTGAAAATAGAAAGGTTTGGACAGGAGTACTAACCACCTACAGCAAAAAAGTAAATCATGCAATGGAGTTTTACAATGAGGAATTCATAAACTACCCCAATTTAATGTGAACATGGTTATGTTTGTACAAAATCTCTTGTGTTGTATTCACTATATTACCTAAAAAAGGTCAATAAGTGCACATAAGCATGAAATCATACTCACACTGGTGAATCTTGACTCAGTTGATGCTTCAGAGTTTTTGAAGGCCTGCCGACTAAGTTTTCTCGGTCAGAAGCCGTGTGCTGCAGGGTCTTGAGTCCCTTCCTAGTCACCCTCGTCGAACCCTAAAATTAAACCGCTTATAAATTATAACACTCGCAAGTATAAACCAAAGCATCATACTCTACTAACGAACGGTTGACAATTATGTTTACTGTACCTGAATTTCCCGATTACTCATGATGGAAGCTTCAGGGATAATAGCACTCCTTGTTTTAATCTAATTCACTTCGATTACGAAATAAACACGATGATCGTTGACCAATTTCTTTCTGGTATGCAAAGCAAACCAAGCGTACAAGCGTTGCAAGCAACCGTGAAACCTGTAAGAAAATGAAATGTCACTGTTGACAGTGACAGGGCGAACATTTCCCGCCTTTTCTCATGTCCAAACTGCATTAGAGGATAATTAAAATTGGCAGGACATATTATTATATTTAAAAGATGTAAAAAAAATTGGTCTCAAGCCGAGGTTTACGATTTTAAAATAATTTCTTACACTTTTCATTTCATTTCATTTATTTGCACACATGGACAAAATATTAAGTATTTACACCAATTTTTGTGAACATGTACCCTGGAAGGGTGTAGCAACATAAGTACTTAATACTAAAAACTACAAACTAAACTTAAAACTAAAATAATTAACTTACAATAAAATTAATTGTTTTAACATTACTATTTATATGTATATTATATGCTTTATATTACTAGGGCCACTTATCATCCAAGAACTCTGTTAAATCGTAATACACTTTGTTCACTAGCATGTTTTTAATTTATTTACAAACGAAACGTATTTCTCTTCTGATTTTATATCATTTGGTAAGTGGTTATAAGGATGGATGTATAGTACTTCTAACATAGCAGCTTCAATATTAGTTGCGAGTTTGTAAATCCAAGTATACAATTCGGACATAGTAATGAGGCCAAATAATGAAATTGCCAGTGTTGCCAGAGGATTTCATACCCCCGAATTTAGTGGCGAATCTATTTCCGGATACCGAATATTCGGCCGATGGTCACATTCGGTATCCCTGTATTCGACCAAACAACTATCCGCTGCATATCTAATCATTATTCAATCGTTCGCATCTACGTTTTTCAAATTTCCCGCCTTTTTCTACTGACAATTTTATTTCATATTTTATTCATTCAGTATAAAAATAAACATTGTGTTTGAATTTCTATTATATTAACTTAACCTAATTAAATTATTATCTACTGGCTGGCAATTTTTTATGTAATGTAATAAGGACTAATAAGAACAACCAAACCGCTCTAGTTAGTGCTATAACGTCGTCGTAACAAAGAAATTGGACCTTACTGCATATGTTAGTTACGCCACAGTGTAAAAAGTATACAGTGGACCGACGACATTGACGTGTACTGAGCTACTAAGTTACTAACAATGGCGAATGTATGCAGCTCAGGTGCGCGCGGTGCACCCCTCGCTACATACATGAACATAATTTTGCAAGACGTTTAAAGTAAAAAAATTAGAGCCAGTGTGACGTTAAAGGTCAAACAAGCAGCAAACGCCTGCGGTTTTTTTTAATCGTAATGTAGAGCCGCCGTGGACACTCGTGCCTGAGGAAGGACTCCCGAAGAGTCCGAAACATGCCAAAAGTGACTAAAAATAACAGTGAGTGAAACCGTAGTGATCTAAATATTTTGAAATCGTAATGTATAAAAAGTCTCACCCGTATCGGTGAGCCTCAAATACTGCTGTAATTTAAGCTTGTACCTACTAATGTTTTTTTTATTTACTGCGACAATAAATGACTTTTTTTTTTACATAGGGGAAATAAAATTATTCCACTGGCAACTTTAGTATTCACTTCACTTTTCGTTTTGTTTGACAGCTAGTTTCGCGATTGCAGCGTACTAGATTGCTTGTTGTGATCACGATAAAAATTATCATTTTTCTAGTGAAACCTCTCATTGTAATTATGCGTAATTGAAAGTTTTGATATCAGTGACCTACATCACTGAAACTTTAGTGGTTTAAGTAAGTGTATTATGACTAGTGGCGTGAAATTTGTGATGTTCGATTACAGTCAATTATTATCTTATCTTTACCTGGTTTGTTTATCTTGTAGTTTTTAAACCTGAGCTTGTTTCTAGGAAATTTACTACAGATCGATACAGTTCGTATAAGTGTATTGGAAGCCCTTAGGAAAGGGCATAATAGCAAATATGGATAATCTTAGGTGAGTACCTTAGTAACTAGTTATACGAGTTTCGCGTCAAAGCCAAGGTTACTTAAGTTTGCTCTACACGATCGATAGCAGAAGTTATTTATAAAACCTCGTGTTGTACAACATATAGAACTTTTTCTAGTTTGACCTACTTTACTAACTAATAACATCTATTTTCAGTTTAAAATTTAGTTTTTATTAACTTTTAAAATCAATAATTATAATATTATATTACATAGTGAAAATAGACTTTTAAAGGTGCAGTCACTTGCAGTAATATCTAATGTACTTAGGCTTGTGCCTGCTCGGTCACTACAGAAAGCGGTCGGTACAGAGGTTGGTGAATCGGTCAAACAAACTAGTTCGGTCTTATAGTTCCTTTAGTTCAGTTCGGTCATTGAGAGCCGGGAATGAATAAAGTCTGTCTGTAAAAAAAGTACGGAACCCTCGGTGCGCGAGTCCGACTCGCACCTGGCCGGTTTTTTTACTTATGTGGTTTCTTTCATTCGTAATTTTTTTCCATTTGAATCTTCTTATATTGCAAGATCTATTGGCATAAAAACTTTTTATATGCCAGCTAGAGTACCTATACCTCAAATATTTATATTGTCAACATCTTTTTTTTTTCTCAGGTTATATTTTGTGACATGGAATGTGGCCACAAAGGCGCCGTCACAAGACATCAATGCATTACTGGACTTCCCGTCTCAGTTCAACAAGAATAAACCGCTGCCGGACTTTTTCATTCTAGGGTTGGTAACTTGGTCATTATTATTCACAACAACGGGACTTAATTGGATCTTAAAACTTATTTTATGCGATTAAGTCCCGTCGTTGTGAATAATAATGAGTAAAAATCGTGAAAGTTTAAATCAGTGTTTTGGTTTGGTAACTTTGTATTTTGTAATATGCAGATATTAAAAATTTAATAATCCATTAAAATATTTACATCCAGGTGCCTCCTGATTAATGATTGAGCTACAAGTGTGTTTGGTACAGTTTAAGATTGCCAAGAGGTGGGTCCTGAATTTGGCAGTATTTGTTAGGTGGGTCGGAGCCCAGTCAACTTTGGGAACCACTGGCTAACATTGTTTAAAAGCCACTTGTCCAATCTGTTTTTTAACACATTAACCGAAGGAGCAGTCACAACACTATTAAGTAAACGGTTCTATAGGTTTAACTGATAATTATTGTAAATTATGTTCATTCGTTTGTGATTTGTCTGTGTTCAGATCCCTTCAACTTTTATAACAGTTAATTTCTTAATTTATATGAAGTGTGTGCTAAAATCTATATGATCAACACAATGGAACAGTTTTGCATTGTTTTTAGGGTTCCGTAGCCAAATGGCAAAAAACGGAACCCTTATAGATTCGTCTTGTCTGTCTGTCTGTCTGTCCGTCCGTCCGTCCGTATGTCACAGCCACTTTTCTCTGAAACTATTTGAACTATACTGTTGAAACTTGGTAAGTAGATGTATTCTGTGAACCGCATTAAGATTTTCACACAAAATAAAAAAAAAACAATAAATTTTGGGGGCTCCCCATACTTGGAACTGAAACTCAAAATTTTTTTTTTCATCAAACCCATACGTGTGGGTATCTAATATAATTTTTTTCTAAACTGAATAGTTTGCGCGAGAGACACTTCCAAAGTGGTAAAATGTGTCCCCCCCCCCTGTAACTTCTAAAATAAGAGAATAATAAAACTGAAAAAAATATATGATGTACATTACCATGCAAATTTCCACCGAAAATTGGTGTGAACGAGATCTGGTAAGTAGTTTTTTTTTAATACGTCATAAATCGGAAACCGCAATTTACCTTTCAGTCACATTTCGCATAAAAAATACATTGTTAAAATTATGTAATGTACGGAACCCACGGTGCGCGAGTCCGACTCGCACTTGGCCGGTTTTTAAGTCATTCTTTTGTAAAGTGTTTATAAAAAAAAACTGTTGTAATAATTTTGTGAATCACTACTGATAATACAATGTTGATAGTAGATAAAGATGAATGTATGATATGAATCAATACATACATATTATATTATCAATACATATTATGTTGCACGATTACTTCTCAAGGACTTTTTAATTGTTGAAATATAAACAAATAATTTCCTTATGTATGTAATATTGCTCATTTTCTTTTATGGGACATAAATTACTTTATATATTATTTTAACTGCTTACCCACCTCATATAAATTTTAGTATAAATTTGTTAGTTAAAATAATTGATTATAAATATATTTTGTCACAATAAAGGGGTCATCCATTAATTACATCACACGTTGAGGGGGAGGGAGGGGGTTAAGAAAATGTGACATGTTGTGACAAGGGGAAGCGGGGGGTTAAACAAGCTTTGTGACGTCACTTTAACTTATTTAAATTATTTTATTCGCTGTACAGTTTTTGGAACGATAATCGTTTTTATTTACATAAATTTTTTTTCTAATCGGTTTTGGGTTATGAAATTACTAATATTTCTTTTGACAATTTTTTTTGATAAAATATTAATAATTCTTAATTCGATTTGCCGATTTCGTTGAAAAAATGTCGCGTCACACCAGGGGGGGAGGGGTTTGCCAAATGTGACCAAGTGTGACAAGGAGGAGGGGATGGGTCAAAAAAACCTCGAAATTAGTGTGACGCAATTAATGGATGAACCCATATAAAGAGTAAAAGGCCCTTTCACTGTGACCTCATGCAATTATCCCTTTAACACTTTAACCGCCAAAGACGTTAATTGATGCGTGCGGCTATAGCCTTCCTTCAATCAACCTTCGTGCATTTCAACAAGATTCTCGATGACGCTCCGCACGAGAGGCCTCGCGTTTAAAGGGTTAAGGAAAGGGAAAGTTGGATCATAATGGAAGGGACTTTATCCCTATACAATTATATCTAAGGCTAAATCGCCTTACGTAAAAAATGAATGGCGCCATGGAGCTTATAGGTACAAGGGCGTAACCAGCCAGTGAACTAGGCGGGGGGGTAATATCGCCGGAGGCCTAGGGGAGGGGCATGCATTGTATATAAGGGGGGGGGGGGGGAGCCGCCTCTTACCTGCCTACGCCCATGAGCTTCTAGGGATATGTATGCATTCTTACTGTCAAGTTTGTGCTAAGTTAGCGTTAGACTACAGTCTACACACTTCTTGTCCCAACATTTACATATTTATTTCAGCCTGCAAGAAGTAAAATCGCAGCCGCAAAACATGGTCATGGACTCCCTATTCTCGGACCCATGGACGTCCGCCTTCAACAAAGTCCTGTGCCGGCAGGAATATGTAATAGCCAAGTCTATAAGACTGCAGGGCTTGTTGCTGTTGGTGTATACGCAGTTGAAGCACATCACGCATCTGAGGGATATTGAGGCGCAGTATACTAAAACCGGCTTGGGGGGAATGTGGGTAAGTTTAGCTATTTGTTTTCATGACATGTTACTCATGTTTGGTGTAGAGTTAGAAGCTTGGCTCTACAAGAGATCTGACAACGTTTTATATAACTCCGGTATCTTACGGTATCTGCCGATTATCGCTCCGTCTGTGACCGGCTTTAATTGGAGTAAAAGAGAAAGATCCCGCAATTTGTGAACTTTGGTGTTCGCGGTAGGTCCTCAGTTTTAATCAACTCGTCTTATATAATATACAGTAACTTAGTCCTTATTTCCAGGGCAACAAAGGCGCAATCAGCATACGCTTCAACATCTACGGCTGCTCCGTTTGTTTTGTGAACTGTCATCTAACAGCACACGAGCATTTACTAGCGGACAGGGTGAATGACTACAACACCATAATAAAATATCACAATTACCATGTTCAGGAGACTTCTAATATTTTGTACCACGAGTGAGTATTATCAGCATACGCTTCAACATCTAGGTACGGTTGTTCCGACTGTTTCGTGAACTGTCATCTAACAGCACATGAGCATTTACTAGCGGACAGGGTGAATGATTACAACACCATAATAAAATATCATAATTACCATGTTCAGGAGACTTCTAATATTTTGTACCACGAGTGAGTATTATCAGCATACGCTTCAACATCTAGGTACGGCTGTTCCGACTGTTTCGTGAACTGTCATCTAACAGCACATGAGCATTTACTAGCGGACAGGGTTAATGACTACAACACTATAATACAATATAATAATTACCATGTAATATTTTGATGAGGGCCACCTTGAGTGAGTATTTTTCTTTAGCTGTGCTACATAATGAAAGGCAAATACGAGATGTGGGTTTAAGTAACAAGCTGAAAGCGATTAATCATAAAGACATCTCATGAGAGTTTTAATGCCTAATTAGTAATTATGTACAATTAAATACATTGCTTTACATCTACACATTTGGCTATTTAGGTCAATCGGATTAATCTACTTTTGCTAACATCGTTATTCAATTGGAATTAGGTCTCATATCAATCTAACCTAGTTCCATAATTTAAAACTAACACGGCACTTAATCGCGTACAAACTTACGTTTATTTATGGCCTGACGTTTCGAACGTGACGTTACGTTCGTGGTGACAAGCAGACTGGCCTAACCTGGTTCCACTTAATTGCCTCTCTAGGTTATGTACAAGAATGTTTTTACGTAATTTTTCTCAAAAGTAAGAACCCGCTGTGGGTTTATTTTGTAGTTTATTCTCATTGAAAACCGGCCAAGTGCGAGTCTGAATCGCGCACGAAGGGTTCCGTACCATTAGGCAAAAAACGGCAAAAAAATCATGTTTGTTGTATGGGAGCCCTACTTAAATATTTATTTTATTCTGTTTTTAATATTTGTTGTTATAGCGGCAACAGAAATACATCATCTGTGAAAATTACAACTGTCTAGCTATTACGGTTCGTGAGATACAGCCTGGTGACAGACAGACAGACGGACAGAGGAGTCTTAGTAATAGAGTCCCGTTTTTACCCTTTGGGTACGGAACCCTAAAAACGCTGACTATTCGTATTATAAAGTGTGGTGGTTTTTATTTATAACTTTATGTAAGTACTGGATATAAGGTTGCTCTTTTAATAGCTCAAGACGGTGTTTTTTTTTAAATACACTTAGGGTAAGTCCGGGGTAGTTGGCCATAGTTTTTTTTAAACGCGATAAAAAAATAAGTTGACATGTAATTAAAGAAATCTTTATTTCTTCATAAACTATGATCAATTGACTTTCGAAAATGAAACAAATAAAAAAATATTTCTATTGGGATCAGCTCGAAAAATTGTTTAAAAAAAATTACAATTGGCCGACGTATCCGGGAGTGATAAAACGTAAGTGCCTTTTTTAAAGTAAATTTACGAAAGGTAATTAAATGTAACTACCCTTGTTTCAGCTACGTATTCTGGATAGGTGACTTAAATTTCCGCACAGACCACCCCACCGGCAGCAGCCCAACGTCAGAGGCGATCGTCACATTACTAAAGAAAGTTGAGAAAGACGTTTACACAAATATATTGAGGCACGACCAGTTACTAGCCGTTATGGAGAGTGAGGAAGCCTTTGCGGAGTTTAATGAGCCGGAGATCAAGTTCCCGCCTACTTATAAGTTTAATACGGGAACGGACGAGTATGATATCAAGTGAGTATGGTTTAATATATATTTGTGTATTAACTGCTAGCCGTTATGGAGAGTGAGGAAGCCTTTGCGGAGTTTAGTGAGCCGGAGATCAAGTTCCCGCCTACTTATAAGTTTAATACGGGAACGGACGAGTATGATATCAAGTGAGTATGGTTTAATATATATTTGTGTATTAACTGCTAGCCGTTATGGAGAGTGAGGAAGCCTTTGCGGAGTTTAATGAGCCGGAGATCAAGTTCCCGCCTACTTATAAGTTTAATACGGGAACGGACGAGTATGATATCAAGTGAGTATGGTTTAATATATATTTGTGTATTAACTGCTAGCCGTTATGGAGAGTAAGGAAGCCTTTGCGGAGTTTAATGAGCCGGAGATCAAGTTCCCGCCTACTTATAAGTTTAATACGGGAACGGACGAGTATGATATCAAGTGAGTATGGTTTAATATATATTTGTGTATTAACTGCTAGCCGTTATGGAGAGTGAGGAAGCCTTTGCGGAGTTTAGTGAGCCGGAGATCAAGTTCCCGTCTACTTATAAGTTTAATACGGGAACGGACGAGTATGATATCAAGTGAGTATGGTTTAATATATACTTGTGTATTAATTGCTAGCCGTTATAGAGTGAGGAAGCCTTTGCGGAGTTTAGTGAGCCGGAGATCAAGTTCCCGCCTACTTATAAGTTTAATACGGGAACGGACGAGTATGATATCAAGTGAGTATGGTTTAATATATACTTGTGTATTAACTGCTAGCCGTTATGGAGAGTGAGGAAGCCTTTGCGGAGTTTAGTGAGCCGGAGATCAAGTTCCCGCCTACTTATAAGTTTAATACGGGAACGGACGAGTATGATATCAAGTGAGTATGGTTTAATATATATTTGTGTATTAACTGCTAGCCGTTATGGAGAGTGAGGAAGCCTTTGCGGAGTTTAGTGAGCCGGAGATCAAGTTCCCGCCTACTTATAAGTTTAATACGGGAACGGACGAGTATGATATCAAGTGAGTATGGTTTAATATATATTTGTGTATTAACTGCCTAGCCGTTATGGAGAGTGAGGAAGCCTTTGCGGAGTTTAGTGAGCCGGAGATCAAGTTCCCGCCTACTTATAAGTTTAATACGGGAACGGACGAGTATGATATCAAGTGAGTATGGTTTAATATATATTTGTGTATTAACTGCTAGCCGTTATGGAGAGTGAGGAAGCCTTTGCGGAGTTTAGTGAGCCGGAGATCAAGTTCCCGCCTACTTATAAGTTTAATACGGGAACGGACGAGTATGATATCAAGTGAGTATGGTTTAATATATACTTGTGTATTAATTGCTAGCCGTTATAGAGTGAGGAAGCCTTTGCGGAGTTTAGTGAGCCGGAGATCAAGTTCCCGCCTACTTATAAGTTTAATACGGGAACGGACGAGTATGATATCAAGTGAGTATGGTTTAATATATATTTGTGTATTAACTGCTAGCCGTTATGGAGAGTGAGGAAGCCTTTGCGGAGTTTAGTGAGCCGGAGATCAAGTTCCCGCCTACTTATAAGTTTAATACGGGAACGGACGAGTATGATATCAAGTGAGTATGGTTTAATATATACTTGTGTATTAATTGCTAGCCGTTATAGAGTGAGGAAGCCTTTGCGGAGTTTAGTGAGCCGGAGATCAAGTTCCCGCCTACTTATAAGTTTAATACGGGAACGGACGAGTATGATATCAAGTGAGTATGGTTTAATATATATTTGTGTATTAACTGCTAGCCGTTATGGAGAGTGAGGAAGCCTTTGCGGAGTTTAGTGAGCCGGAGATCAAGTTCCCGCCTACTTATAAGTTTAATACGGGAACGGACGAGTATGATATCAAGTGAGTATGGTTTAATATATACTTGTGTATTAATTGCTAGCCGTTATAGAGTGAGGAAGCCTTTGCGGAGTTTAGTGAGCCGGAGATCAAGTTCCCGCCTACTTATAAGTTTAATACGGGAACGGACGAGTATGATATCAAGTGAGTATGGTGTAATATATACTTGTGTATTAATTGCTAGCCGTTATAGAGTGAGGAAGCCTTTGCGGAGTTTAGTGAGCCGGAGATCAAGTTCCCGCCTACTTATAAGTTTAATACGGGAACGGACGAGTATGATATCAAGTGAGTATGGTGTAATATATACTTGTGTATTAATTGCTAGCCGTTATAGAGTGAGGAAGCCTTTGCGGAGTTTAGTGAGCCGGAGATCAAGTTCCCGCCTACTTATAAGTTTAATACGGGAACGGACGAGTATGATATCAAGTGAGTATGGTTTAATATATACTTGTGTATTAATTGCTAGCCGTTATAGAGTGAGGAAGCCTTTGCGGAATTTAGTGAGCCGGAGATCAAGTTCCCGCCTACTTATAAGTTTAATACGGGAACGGACGAGTATGATATCAAGTGAGTATGGTTTAATATATATTTGTGTATTAACTGCCTAGCCGTTATGGAGAGTGAGGAAGCCTTTGCGGAGTTTAGTGAGCCGGAGATCAAATTCCTGCCTACTTATGAGTTTAATACGGGAACGGACGAGTATGATATCAAGTGAGTATGGTTTAATATATATTTGTGTATTAACTGCTAGCCGTTATGGAGAGTGAGGAAGCCTTTGCGGAGTTTAGTGAGCCGGAGATCAAGTTCCCGCCTACTTATAAGTTTAATACGGGAACGGACGAGTATGATATCAAGTGAGTATGGTTTAATATATATTTGTGTATTAACTGCCTAGCCGTTATGGAGAGTGAGGAAGCCTTTGCGGAGTTTAGTGAGCCGGAGATCAAGTTCCCGCCTACTAATAAGTTTAATACGGGAACGGACGAGTATGATATCAAGTGAGTATGGTTTAATATATATTTGTGTATTAACTGCTAGCCGTTATGGAGAGTGAGGAAGCCTTTGCGGAGTTTAGTGAGCCGGAGATCAAGTTCCCGCCTACTTATAAGTTTAATACGGGAACGGACGAGTATGATATCAAGTGAGTATGGTTTAATATATACTTGTGTATTAATTGCTAGCCGTTATAGAGTGAGGAAGCCTTTGCGGAGTTTAGTGAGCCGGAGATCAAGTTCCCGCCCACTTATAAGTTTAATACGGGAACGGACGAGTATGATATCAAGTGAGTATGGTTTAATATATATTTGTGTATTAATTGCTAGCCGTTATAGAGTGAGGAAGCCTTTGCGGAGTTTAGTGAGCAGGAGATCAAGTTCCCGCCTACTTATACAGTTTAATACGGGAACGGACGAGTATGATATCAAGTGAGTATGGTGTAATATATACTTGTGTATTAATTGCTAGCCGTTATAGAGTGAGGGAGCCTTTGCGGAGTTTAGTGAGCCGGAGATCAAATTCCTGCCTACTTATGAGTTTAATACGGGAACGGACGAGTATGATATCAAGTGAGTATGGTTTAATATATATTTGTGTATTAACTGCTAGCCGTTATGGAGAGTGAGGAAGCCTTTGCGGAGTTTAGTGAGCCGGAGATCAAGTTCCCGCCTACTTATAAGTTTAATACGGGAACGGACGAGTATGATATCAAGTGAGTATGGTTTAATATATATTTGTGTATTAATTGCTAGCCGTTATAGAGTGAGGAAGCCTTTGCGGAGTTTAGTGAGCCGGAGATCAAGTTCCCGCCCACTTATAAGTTTAATACGGGAACGGACGAGTATGATATCAAGTGAGTATGGTTTAATATATATTTGTGTATTAACTGCTAGCCGTTATGGAGAGTGAGGAAGCCTTTGCGGAGTTTAGTGAGCCGGAGATCAAGTTCCCGCCTACTTATAAGTTTAATACGGGAACGGACGAGTATGATATCAAGTGAGTATGGTTTAATATATATTTGTGTATTAATTGCTAGCCGTTATAGAGTGAGGAAGCCTTTGCGGAGTTTAGTGAGCCGGAGATCAAGTTCCCGCCTACTTATAAGTTTAATACGGGAACGGACGAGTATGATATCAAGTGAGTATGGTTTAATATATACTTGTGTATTAATTGCTAGCCGTTATAGAGTGAGGAAGCCTTTGCGGAGTTTAGTGAGCCGGAGATCAAGTTCCCGCCCACTTATAAGTTTAATACGGGAACGGACGAGTATGATATCAAGTGAGTATGGTTTAATATATATTTGTGTATTAATTGCTAGCCGTTATAGAGTGAGGAAGCCTTTGCGGAGTTTAGTGAGCCGGAGATCAAGTTCCCGCCTACTTATACAGTTTAATACGGGAACGGACGAGTATGATATCAAGTGAGTATGGTGTAATATATACTTGTGTATTAATTGCTAGCCGTTATAGAGTGAGGGAGCCTTTGCGGAGTTTAGTGAGCCGGAGATCAAATTCCTGCCTACTTATGAGTTTAATACGGGAACGGACGAGTATGATATCAAGTGAGTATGGTTTAATATATATTTGTGTATTAACTGCTAGCCGTTATGGAGAGTGAGGAAGCCTTTGCGGAGTTTAGTGAGCCGGAGATCAAGTTCCCGCCTACTTATAAGTTTAATACGGGAACGGACGAGTATGATATCAAGTGAGTATGGTTTAATATATATTTGTGTATTAATTGCTAGCCGTTATAGAGTGAGGAAGCCTTTGCGGAGTTTAGTGAGCCGGAGATCAAGTTCCCGCCCACTTATAAGTTTAATACGGGAACGGACGAGTATGATATCAAGTGAGTATGGTTTAATATATATTTGTGTATTAACTGCTAGCCGTTATGGAGAGTGAGGAAGCCTTTGCGGAGTTTAGTGAGCCGGAGATCAAGTTCCCGCCTACTTATAAGTTTAATACGGGAACGGACGAGTATGATATCAAGTGAGTATGGTTTAATATATATTTGTGTATTAACTGCCTAGCCGTTATGGAGAGTGAGGAAGCCTTTGCGGAGTTTAGTGAGCCGGAGATCAAATTCCCGCCTACTAATAAGTTTAATACGGGAACGGACGAGTATGATATCAAGTGAGTATGGTTTAATATATATTTGTGTATTAACTGCTAGCCGTTATGGAGAGTGACGAAGCCTTTGCGGAGTTTAGTGAGCCGGAGATAAAGTTCCCGCCTACTTATAAGTTTAATACGGGAACGGACGAGTATGATATCAAGTGAGTATGGTTTAATATATATTTGTGTATTAACTGCTAGCCGTTATGGAGAGTGAGGAAGCCTTTGCGGAGTTTAGTGAGCCGGAGATCAAGTTCCCGCCTACTTATAAGTTTAATACGGGAACGGACGAGTATGATATCAAGTGAGTATGGTTTAATATATATTTGTGTATTAACTGCTAGCCGTTATGGAGAGTGAGGAAGCCTTTGCGGAGTTTAGTGAGCCGGAGATCAAGTTCCCGCCTACTTATAAGTTTAATACGGGAACGGACGAGTATGATATCAAGTGAGTATGGTTTAATATATACTTGTGTATTAATTGCTAGCCGTTATAGAGTGAGGAAGCCTTTGCGGAGTTTAGTGAGCCGGAGATCAAGTTCCCGCCTACTTATAAGTTTAATACGGGAACGGACGAGTATGATATCAAGTGAGTATGGTTTAATATATATTTGTGTATTAACTGCTAGCCGTTATGGAGAGTGAGGAAGCCTTTGCGGAGTTTAGTGAGCCGGAGATCAAGTTCCCGCCTACTTATAAGTTTAATACGGAAACGGACGAGTATGATATCAAGTGAGTATGGTTTAATATATACTTGTGTATTAATTGCTAGCCGTTATAGAGTGAGGAAGCCTTTGCGGAGTTTAGTGAGCCGCAGATCAAGTTCCCGCCTACTTATAAGTTTAATACGGGAACGGACGAGTATGATATCAAGTGAGTATGGTTTAATATATACTTGTGTATTAATTGCTAGCCGTTATAGAGTGAGGAAGCCTTTGCGGAATTTAGTGAGCCGGAGATCAAGTTCCCGCCTACTTATAAGTTTAATACGGGAACGGACGAGTATGATATCAAGTGAGTATGGTTTAATATATATTTTTGTATTAACTGCCTAGCCGTTATGGAGAGTGAGGAAGCCTTTGCGGAGTTTAGTGAGCCGGAGATCAAATTCCTGCCTACTTATGAGTTTAATACGGGAACGGACGAGTATGATATCAAGTGAGTATGGTTTAATATATATTTGTGTATTAACTGCTAGCCGTTATGGAGAGTGAGGAAGCCTTTGCGGAGTTTAGTGAGCCGGAGATCAAGTTCCCGCCTACTTATAAGTTTAATACGGGAACGGACGAGTATGTTATCAAGTGAGTATGGTTTAATATATATTTGTGTATTAACTGCCTAGCCGTTATGGAGAGTGAGGAAGCCTTTGCGGAGTTTAGTGAGCCGGAGATCAAATTCCCGCCTACTAATAAGTTTAATACGGGAACGGACGAGTATGATATCAAGTGAGTATGGTTTAATATATATTTGTGTATTAACTGCTAGCCGTTATGGAGAGTGAGGAAGCCTTTGCGGAGTTTAGTGAGCCGGAGATCAAGTTCCCGCCTACTTATAAGTTTAATACGGGAACGGACGAGTATGATATCAAGTGAGATGGTTTAATATATATTTGTGTATTAACTGCTAGCCGTTATGGAGAGTGAGGAAGCCTTTGCGGAGTTTAGTGAGCCGGAGATCAAGTTCCCGCCTACTTATAAGTTTAATACGGGAACGGACGAGTATGATATCAAGTGAGTATGGTTTAATATATATTTGTGTATTAACTGCTAGCCGTTATGGAGAGTGAGGAAGCCTTTGCGGAGTTTAGTGAGCCGGAGATCAAGTTCCCGCCTACTTATAAGTTTAATACGGGAACGGACGAGTATGATATCAAGTGAGTATGGTTTAATATATACTTGTGTATTAATTGCTAGCCGTTATAGAGTGAGGAAGCCTTTGCGGAGTTTAGTGAGCCGGAGATCAAGTTCCCGCCTACTTATAAGTTTAATACGGGAACGGACGAGTATGATATCAAGTGAGTATGGTTTAATATATACTTGTGTATTAATTGCTAGCCGTTATAGAGTGAGGAAGCCTTTGCGGAGTTTAGTGAGCCGGAGATCAAGTTCCCGCCTACTTATAAGTTTAATACGGGAACGGACGAGTATGATATCAAGTGAGTATGGTTTAATATATACTTGTGTATTAATTGCTAGCCGTTATAGAGTGAGGAAGCCTTTGCGGAGTTTAGTGAGCCGGAGATCAAGTTCCCGCCTACTTATACAGTTTAATACGGGAACGGACGAGTATGATATCAAGTGAGTATGGTGTAATATATACTTGTGTATTAATTGCTAGCCGTTATAGAGTGCGGAAGCCTTTGCGGAGTTTAGTGAGCCGGAGATCAAGTTCCCGCCTACTTATAAGTTTAATACGGGAACGGACGAGTATGATATCAAGTGAGTATGGTGTAATATATACTTGTGTATTAATTGCTAGCCGTTATAGAGTGAGGAAGCCTTTGCGGAGTTTAGTGAGCCGGAGATCAAGTTCCCGCCTACTTATAAGTTTAATACGGGAACGGACGAGTATGATATCAAGTGAGTATGGTTTAATATATACTTGTGTATTAATTGCTAGCCGTTATAGAGTGAGGAAGCCTTTGCGGAATTTAGTGAGCCGGAGATCAAGTTCCCGCCTACTTATAAGTTTAATACGGGAACGGACGAGTATGATATCAAGTGAGTATGGTTTAATATATATTTGTGTATTAACTGCCTAGCCGTTATGGAGAGTGAGGAAGCCTTTGCGGAGTTTAGTGAGCCGGAGATCAAATTCCTGCCTACTTATGAGTTTAATACGGGAACGGACGAGTATGATATCAAGTGAGTATGGTTTAATATATATTTGTGTATTAACTGCTAGCCGTTATGGAGAGTGAGGAAGCCTTTGCGGAGTTTAGTGAGCCGGAGATCAAGTTCCCGCCTACTAATAAGTTTAATACGGGAACGGACGAGTATGATATCAAGTGAGTATGGTTTAATATATATTTGTGTATTAACTGCTAGCCGTTATGGAGAGTGAGGAAGCCTTTGCGGAGTTTAGTGAGCCGGAGATCAAGTTCCCGCCTACTTATAAGTTTAATACGGGAACGGACGAGTATGATATCAAGTGAGTATGGTTTAATATATACTTGTGTATTAATTGCTAGCCGTTATAGAGTGAGGAAGCCTTTGCGGAGTTTAGTGAGCCGGAGATCAAGTTCCCGCCCACTTATAAGTTTAATACGGGAACGGACGAGTATGATATCAAGTGAGTATGGTTTAATATATATTTGTGTATTAATTGCTAGCCGTTATAGAGTGAGGAAGCCTTTGCGGAGTTTAGTGAGCCGGAGATCAAGTTCCCGCCTACTTATACAGTTTAATACGGGAACGGACGAGTATGATATCAAGTGAGTATGGTGTAATATATACTTGTGTATTAATTGCTAGCCGTTATAGAGTGAGGGAGCCTTTGCGGAGTTTAGTGAGCCGGAGATCAAATTCCTGCCTACTTATGAGTTTAATACGGGAACGGACGAGTATGATATCAAGTGAGTATGGTTTAATATATATTTGTGTATTAACTGCTAGCCGTTATGGAGAGTGAGGAAGCCTTTGCGGAGTTTAGTGAGCCGGAGATCAAGTTCCCGCCTACTTATAAGTTTAATACGGGAACGGACGAGTATGATATCAAGTGAGTATGGTTTAATATATATTTGTGTATTAATTGCTAGCCGTTATAGACTGAGGAAGCCTTTGCGGAGTTTAGTGAGCCGGAGATCAAGTTCCCGCCTACTTATACAGTTTAATACGGGAACGGACGAGTATGATATCAAGTGAGTATGGTTTAATATATACTTGTGTATTAATTGCTAGCCGTTATAGAGTGAGGAAGCCTTTGCGGAGTTTAGTGAGCCGGAGATCAAGTTCCCGCCTACTTATAAGTTTAATACGGGAACGGACGAGTATGATATCAAGTGAGTATGGTGTAATATATACTTGTGTATTAATTGCTAGCCGTTATAGAGTGAGGAAGCCTTTGCGGAGTTTAGTGAGCCGGAGATCAAGTTCCCGCCTACTTATAAGTTTAATACGGGAACGGACGAGTATGATATCAAGTGAGTATGGTTTAATATATACTTGTGTATTAATTGCTAGCCGTTATAGAGTGAGGAAGCCTTTGCGGAGTTTATTGAGCCGGAGATCAAGTTCCCGCCTACTTATACAGTTTAATACGGGAACGGACGAGTATGATATCAAGTGAGTATGGTGTAATATATACTTGTGTATTAATTGCTAGCCGTTATAGAGTGAGGAAGCCTTTGCGGAGTTTAGTGAGCCGGAGATCAAGTTCCCGCCTACTTATAAGTTTAATACGGGAACGGACGAGTATGATATCAAGTGAGTATGGTGTAATATATACTTGTGTATTAATTGCTAGCCGTTATAGAGTGAGGAAGCCTTTGCGGAGTTTAGTGAGCCGGAGATCAAGTTCCCGCCTACTTATAAGTTTAATACGGGAACGGACGAGTATGATATCAAGTGAGTATGGTTTAATATATACTTGTGTATTAATTGCTAGCCGTTATAGAGTGAGGAAGCCTTTGCGGAATTTAGTGAGCCGGAGATCAAGTTCCCGCCTACTTATAAGTTTAATACGGGAACGGACGAGTATGATATCAAGTGAGTATGGTTTAATATATATTTGTGTATTAACTGCCTAGCCGTTATGGAGAGTGAGGAAGCCTTTGCGGAGTTTAGTGAGCCGGAGATCAAGTTCCCGCCTACTTATAAGTTTAATACGGGAACGGACGAGTATGATATCAAGTGAGTATGGTTTAATATATATTTGTGTATTAACTGCCTAGCCGTTATGGAGATTGAGGAAGCCTTTGCGGAGTTTAGTGAGCCGGAGATCAAGTTCCCGCCTACTTATAAGTTTAATACGGGAACGGACGAGTATGATATCAAGTGAGTATGGTTTAATATATATTTGTGTATTAACTGCCTAGCCGTTATGGAGAGTGAGGAAGCCTTTGCGGAGTTTAGTGAGCCGGAGATCAAGTTCCCGCCTACTAATAAGTTTAATACGGGAACGGACGAGTATGATATCAAGTGAGTATGGTTTAATATATATTTGTGTATTAACTGCTAGCCGTTATGGAGAGTGAGGAAGCCTTTGCGGAGTTTAGTGAGCCGGAGATCAAGTTCCCGCCTACTTATAAGTTTAATACGGGAACGGACGAGTATGATATCAAGTGAGTATGGTTTAATATATACTTGTGTATTAATTGCTAGCCGTTATAGAGTGAGGAAGCCTTTGCGGAGTTTAGTGAGCCGGAGATCAAGTTCCCGCCCACTTATAAGTTTAATACGGGAACGGACGAGTATGATATCAAGTGAGTATGGTTTAATATATATTTGTGTATTAATTGCTAGCCGTTATAGAGTGAGGAAGCCTTTGCGGAGTTTAGTGAGCCGGAGATCAAGTTCCCGCCTACTTATACAGTTTAATACGGGAACGGACGAGTATGATATCAAGTGAGTATGGTGTAATATATACTTGTGTATTAATTGCTAGCCGTTATAGAGTGAGGGAGCCTTTGCGGAGTTTAGTGAGCCGGAGATCAAATTCCTGCCTACTTATGAGTTTAATACGGGAACGGACGAGTATGATATCAAGTGAGTATGGTTTAATATATATTTGTGTATTAACTGCTAGCCGTTATGGAGAGTGAGGAAGCCTTTGCGGAGTTTAGTGAGCCGGAGATCAAGTTCCCGCCTACTAATAAGTTTAATACGGGAACGGACGAGTATGATATCAAGTGAGTATGGTTTAATATATATTTGTGTATTAATTGCTAGCCGTTATAGAGTGAGGAAGCCTTTGCGGAGTTTAGTGAGCCGGAGATCAAGTTCCCGCCTACTTATACAGTTTAATACGGGAACGGACGAGTATGATATCAAGTGAGTATGGTTTAATATATATTTGTGTATTAACTGCTAGCCGTTATGGAGAGTGAGGAAGCCCTTGCGGAGTTTAGTGAGCCGGAGATCAAGTTCCCGCCTACTTATAAGTTTAATACGGGAACGGACGAGTATGATATCAAGTGAGTATGGTTTAATATATATTTGTGTATTAACTGCTAGCCGTTATGGAGAGTGAGGAAGCCTTTGCGGAGTTTAGTGAGCCGGAGATCAAGTTCCTGCCTACTTATGAGTTTAATACGGGAACGGACGAGTATAATATCAAGTGAGTATGGTTTAATATATATTTGTGTATTAACTGCTAGCCGTTATGGAGAGTGAGGAAGCCTTTGCGGAGTTTAGTGAGCCGGAGATCAAGTTCCCGCCTACTTATAAGTTTAATACGGGAACGGACGAGTATGATATCAAGTGAGTATGGTTTAATATATATTTGTGTATTAACTGCTAGCCGTTATGGAGAGTGAGGAAGCCTTTGCGGAGTTTAGTGAGCCGGAGATCAAGTTCCCGCCTACTTATAAGTTTAATACGGGAACGGACGAGTATGATATCAAGTGAGTATGGTTTAATATATATTTGTGTATTAACTGCCTAGCCGTTATGGAGAGTGAGGAAGCCTTTGCGGAGTTTAGTGAGCCGGAGATCAAATTCCCGCCTACTAATAAGTTTAATACGGGAACGGACGAGTATGATATCAAGTGAGTATGGTTTAATATATATTTGTGTATTAACTGCTAGCCGTTATGGAGAGTGAGGAAGCCTTTGCGGAGTTTAGTGAGCCGGAGATCAAGTTCCCGCCTACTTATAAGTTTAATACGGGAACGGACGAGTATGATATCAAGTGAGTATGGTTTAATATATATTTGTGTATTAACTGCTAGCCGTTATGGAGAGTGAGGAAGCCTTTGCGGAGTTTAGTGAGCCGGAGATCAAGTTCCCGCCTACTTATAAGTTTAATACGGGAACGGACGAGTATGATATCAAGTGAGTATGGTTTAATATATATTTGTGTATTAACTGCTAGCCGTTATGGAGAGTGAGGAAGCCTTTGCGGAGTTTAGTGAGCCGGCGATCAAGTTCCCGCCTACTTATAAGTTTAATACGGGAACGGACGAGTATGATATCAAGTGAGTATGGTTTAATATATACTTGTGTATTAATTGCTAGCCGTTATAGAGTGAGGAAGCCTTTGCGGAGTTTAGTGAGCCGGAGATCAAGTTCCCGCCTACTTATAAGTTTAATACGGGAACGGACGAGTATGATATCAAGTGAGTATGGTTTAATATATATTTGTGTATTAACTGCTAGCCGTTATGGAGAGTGAGGAAGCCTTTGCGGAGTTTAGTGAGCCGGAGATCAAGTTCCCGCCTACTTATAAGTTTAATACGGGAACGGACGAGTATGATATCAAGTGAGTATGGTTTAATATATATTTGTGTATTAACTGCTAGCCGTTATGGAGAGTGAGGAAGCCTTTGCGGAGTTTAGTGAGCCGGAGATCAAGTTCCCGCCTACTTATAAGTTTAATACGGGAACGGACGAGTATGATATCAAGTGAGTATGGTTTAATATATACTTGTGTATTAATTGCTAGCCGTTATAGAGTGAGGAAGCCTTTGCGGAGTTTAGTGAGCCGGAGATCAAGTTCCCGCCTACTTATACAGTTTAATACGGGAACGGACGAGTATGATATCAAGTGAGTATGGTGTAATATATACTTGTGTATTAATTGCTAGCCGTTATAGAGTGAGGGAGCCTTTGCGGAGTTTAGTGAGCCGGAGATCAAATTCCTGCCTACTTATGAGTTTAATACGGGAACGGACGAGTATGATATCAAGTGAGTATGGTTTAATATATATTTGTGTATTAACTGCTAGCCGTTATGGAGAGTGAGGAAGCCTTTGCGGAGTTTAGTGAGCCGGAGATCAAGTTCCCGCCTACTAATAAGTTTAATACGGGAACGGACGAGTATGATATCAAGTGAGTATGGTTTAATATATATTTGTGTATTAATTGCTAGCCGTTATAGAGTGAGGAAGCCTTTGCGGAGTTTAGTGAGCCGGAGATCAAGTTCCCGCCTACTTATACAGTTTAATACGGGAACGGACGAGTATGATATCAAGTGAGTATGGTTTAATATATATTTGTGTATTAACTGCTAGCCGTTATGGAGAGTGAGGAAGCCTTTGCGGAGTTTAGTGAGCCGGAGATCAAGTTCCTGCCTACTTATGAGTTTAATACGGGAACGGACGAGTATAATATCAAGTGAGTATGGTTTAATATATATTTGTGTATTAACTGCTAGCCGTTATGGAGAGTGAGGAAGCCTTTGCGGAGTTTAGTGAGCCGGAGATCAAGTTCCCGCCTACTTATAAGTTTAATACGGGAACGGACGAGTATGATATCAAGTGAGTATGGTTTAATATATATTTGTGTATTAACTGCTAGCCGTTATGGAGAGTGAGGAAGCCTTTGCGGAGTTTAGTGAGCCGGAGATCAAGTTCCCGCCTACTTATAAGTTTAATACGGGAACGGACGAGTATGATATCAAGTGAGTATGGTTTAATATATATTTGTGTATTAACTGCCTAGCCGTTATGGAGAGTGAGGAAGCCTTTGCGGAGTTTAGTGAGCCGGAGATCAAATTCCCGCCTACTAATAAGTTTAATACGGGAACGGACGAGTATGATATCAAGTGAGTATGGTTTAATATATATTTGTGTATTAACTGCTAGCCGTTATGGAGAGTGAGGAAGCCTTTGCGGAGTTTAGTGAGCCGGAGATCAAGTTCCCGCCTACTTATAAGTTTAATACGGGAACGGACGAGTATGATATCAAGTGAGTATGGTTTAATATATATTTGTGTATTAACTGCTAGCCGTTATGGAGAGTGAGGAAGCCTTTGCGGAGTTTAGTGAGCCGGAGATCAAGTTCCCGCCTACTTATAAGTTTAATACGGGAACGGACGAGTATGATATCAAGTGAGTATGGTTTAATATATATTTGTGTATTAACTGCTAGCCGTTATGGAGAGTGAGGAAGCCTTTGCGGAGTTTAGTGAGCCGGCGATCAAGTTCCCGCCTACTTATAAGTTTAATACGGGAACGGACGAGTATGATATCAAGTGAGTATGGTTTAATATATACTTGTGTATTAATTGCTAGCCGTTATAGAGTGAGGAAGCCTTTGCGGAGTTTAGTGAGCCGGAGATCAAGTTCCCGCCTACTTATAAGTTTAATACGGGAACGGACGAGTATGATATCAAGTGAGTATGGTTTAATATATATTTGTGTATTAACTGCTAGCCGTTATGGAGAGTGAGGAAGCCTTTGCGGAGTTTAGTGAGCCGGAGATCAAGTTCCCGCCTACTTATAAGTTTAATACGGGAACGGACGAGTATGATATCAAGTGAGTATGGTTTAATATATATTTGTGTATTAACTGCTAGCCGTTATGGAGAGTGAGGAAGCCTTTGCGGAGTTTAGTGAGCCGGAGATCAAGTTCCCGCCTACTTATAAGTTTAATACGGGAACGGACGAGTATGATATCAAGTGAGTATGGTTTAATATATACTTGTGTATTAATTGCTAGCCGTTATAGAGTGAGGAAGCCTTTGCGGAGTTTAGTGAGCCGGAGATCAAGTTCCCGCCTACTTATAAGTTTAATACGGGAACGGACGAGTATGATATCAAGTGAGTATGGTGTAATATATACTTGTGTATTAATTGCTAGCCGTTATAGAGTGAGGAAGCCTTTGCGGAGTTTAGTGAGCCGGAGATCAAGTTCCCGCCTACTTATAAGTTTAATACGGGAACGGACGAGTATGATATCAAGTGAGTATGGTTTAATATATACTTGTGTATTAATTGCTAGCCGTTATAGAGTGAGGAAGCCTTTGCGGAGTTTAGTGAGCCGGAGATCAAGTTCCCGCCTACTTATACAGTTTAATACGGGAACGGACGAGTATGATATCAAGTGAGTATGGTGTAATATATACTTGTGTATTAATTGCTAGCCGTTATAGAGTGAGGAAGCCTTTGCGGAGTTTAGTGAGCCGGAGATCAAGTTCCCGCCTACTTATAAGTTTAATACGGGAACGGACGAGTATGATATCAAGTGAGTATGGTGTAATATATACTTGTGTATTAATTGCTAGCCGTTATAGAGTGAGGAAGCCTTTGCGGAGTTTAGTGAGCCGGAGATCAAGTTCCCGCCTACTTATAAGTTTAATACGGGAACGGACGAGTATGATATCAAGTGAGTATGGTTTAATATATACTTGTGTATTAATTGCTAGCCGTTATAGAGTGAGGAAGCCTTTGCGGAATTTAGTGAGCCGGAGATCAAGTTCCCGCCTACTTATAAGTTTAATACGGGAACGGACGAGTATGATATCAAGTGAGTATGGTTTAATATATATTTGTGTATTAACTGCCTAGTCGTTATGGAGAGTAAGGAAGCCTTTGCGGAGTTTAGTGAGCCGGAGATCAAATTCCTGCCTACTTATGAGTTTAATACGGGAACGGACGAGTATGATATCAAGTGAGTATGGTTTAATATATATTTGTGTATTAACTGCTAGCCGTTATGGAGAGTGAGGAAGCCTTTGCGGAGTTTAGTGAACCGGAGATCAAGTTCCCGCCTACTTATAAGTTTAATACGGGAACGGACGAGTATGATATCAAGTGAGTATGGTTTAATATATATTTGTGTATTAACTGCCTAGCCGTTATGGAGAGTGAGGAAGCCTTTGCGGAGTTTAGTGAGCCGGAGATCAAGTTCCCGCCTACTAATAAGTTTAATACGGGAACGGACGAGTATGATATCAAGTGAGTATGGTTTAATATATATTTGTGTATTAACTGCTAGCCGTTATGGAGAGTGAGGAAGCCTTTGCGGAGTTTAGTGAGCCGGAGATCAAGTTCCCGCCTACTTATAAGTTTAATACGGGAACGGACGAGTATGATATCAAGTGAGTATGGTTTAATATATACTTGTGTATTAATTGCTAGCCGTTATAGAGTGAGGAAGCCTTTGCGGAGTTTAGTGAGCCGGAGATCAAGTTCCCGCCCACTTATAAGTTTAATACGGGAACGGACGAGTATGATATCAAGTGAGTATGGTTTAATATATATTTGTGTATTAATTGCTAGCCGTTATAGAGTGAGGAAGCCTTTGCGGAGTTTAGTGAGCCGGAGATCAAGTTCCCGCCTACTTATAAGTTTAATACGGGAACGGACGAGTATGATATCAAGTGAGTATGGTTTAATATATATTTGTGTATTAATTGCTAGCCGTTATAGAGTGAGGAAGCCTTTGCGGAGTTTAGTGAGCCGGAGATCAAGTTCCCGCCTACTTATACAGTTTAATACGGGAACGGACGAGTATGATATCAAGTGAGTATGGTTTAATATATATTTGTGTATTAATTGCTAGCCGTTATAGAGTGAGGAAGCCTTTGCGGAGTTTAGTGAGCCGGAGATCAAGTTCCCGCCTACTTATACAGTTTAATACGGGAACGGACGAGTATGATATCAAGTGAGTATGCTTTAATATATATTTGTGTATTAACTGCTAGCCGTTATGGAGAGTGAGGGAGCCTTTGCGGAGTTTAGTGAGCCGGAGATCAAGTTCCCGCCTACTTATAAGTTTAATACGGGAACGGACGAGTATGATATCAAGTGAGTATGGTTTAATATATACTTGTGTATTAATTGCTAGCCGTTATAGAGTGAGGAAGCCTTTGCGGAATTTAGTGAGCCGGAGATCAAGTTCCCGCCTACTTATAAGTTTAATACGGGAACGGACGAGTATGATATCAAGTGAGTATGGTTTAATATATATTTGTGTATTAACTGCCTAGTCGTTATGGAGAGTAAGGAAGCCTTTGCGGAGTTTAGTGAGCCGGAGATCAAATTCCTGCCTACTTATGAGTTTAATACGGGAACGGACGAGTATGATATCAAGTGAGTATGGTTTAATATATATTTGTGTATTAACTGCTAGCCGTTATGGAGAGTGAGGAAGCCTTTGCGGAGTTTAGTGAGCCGGAGATCAAGTTCCCGCCTACTTATAAGTTTAATACGGGAACGGACGAGTATGATATCAAGTGAGTATGGTTTAATATATATTTGTGTATTAACTGCCTAGCCGTTATGGAGAGTGAGGAAGCCTTTGCGGAGTTTAGTGAGCCGGAGATCAAGTTCCCGCCTACTAATAAGTTTAATACGGGAACGGACGAGTATGATATCAAGTGAGTATGGTTTAATATATATTTGTGTATTAACTGCTAGCCGTTATGGAGAGTGAGGAAGCCTTTGCGGAGTTTAGTGAGCCGGAGATCAAGTTCCCGCCTACTTATAAGTTTAATACGGGAACGGACGAGTATGATATCAAGTGAGTATGGTTTAATATATACTTGTGTATTAATTGCTAGCCGTTATAGAGTGAGGAAGCCTTTGCGGAGTTTAGTGAGCCGGAGATCAAGTTCCCGCCCACTTATAAGTTTAATACGGGAACGGACGAGTATGATATCAAGTGAGTATGGTTTAATATATATTTGTGTATTAATTGCTAGCCGTTATAGAGTGAGGAAGCCTTTGCGGAGTTTAGTGAGCCGGAGATCAAGTTCCCGCCTACTTATAAGTTTAATACGGGAACGGACGAGTATGATATCAAGTGAGTATGGTTTAATATATATTTGTGTATTAATTGCTAGCCGTTATAGAGTGAGGAAGCCTTTGCGGAGTTTAGTGAGCCGGAGATCAAGTTCCCGCCTACTTATACAGTTTAATACGGGAACGGACGAGTATGATATCAAGTGAGTATGGTTTAATATATATTTGTGTATTAATTGCTAGCCGTTATAGAGTGAGGAAGCCTTTGCGGAGTTTAGTGAGCCGGAGATCAAGTTCCCGCCTACTTATACAGTTTAATACGGGAACGGACGAGTATGATATCAAGTGAGTATGCTTTAATATATATTTGTGTATTAACTGCTAGCCGTTATGGAGAGTGAGGGAGCCTTTGCGGAGTTTAGTGAGCCGGAGATCAAGTTCCCGCCTACTTATAAGTTTAATACGGGAACGGACGAGTATGATATCAAGTGAGTGAAATTTTCTGGTCATCATAGTTTGATAAAATACGGATATACATATTATGGGTAACAGAGGGTTTACCGTCTATGTCGATGTCGTTATTTAACTCTATCGCTCTTGCGTATTTAATTTATATAGAGGGAAGTTTTATATCATCTTGCCACCCAAAATAGGCACATTGGATGTCGAGTTGCGGAATATGCCCAGCAGAACTAACTAACTAACTAACTATATCATCTTGCCTTAATAATTGCCAACTTAATAATTGCCAATAATTGCCAAATTGTTAGACCAACATAAGTCTGCAATGATTTTGATAGCACACGCAGTGCAAGTGTTATTTTAAACGTTAAACTTCTATAAAATTATGGCGTATAAATAACACTTGCACTGCGTGTGCTATAAAAATCGTTGCAGTATAATATTTTTAAGTATTTTAATAGTCAGCCCTGAAAAGGGATAACTTGCATGGTTCCGTTATGAAATTTTAAATCCAAACAAAAAAAATTGAAGTCAAATCAAAACTTAAATCTTAGAGATTTTGTCTTCATTTTCAGACGGAAACCGTCCTGGACGGACAGGATACTATACAAAGTGATCGCGAACAACTATGAAAACATCACCCTTCGCGCGGACCTAATATCTTACAATCACGTGCCGTTCTACACGCTGAGTGACCACAAGCCTGTAGTAGCGCAGTTTAATATTAAGGTCAGTGCAAACATTCAAACTTATTTATAAAGATGTTGGGCCCAAGGGAAATACTCACTGAGGTGAGTACGAAGAAACTGAACTTGGTAAGCATCTCTTACGTGGACCGTAGTTAGTAGGGGTTTTTTTGTATGGAAAGGTATAACACTTATTTCAAAAATGAATTCCTCGTCCCAAAATTATCCGATAATGATATATAACTTGCCCTCGTTGCTAAGACCTGGACGAATTAGACCTGGGGAGTCGACCCCTTCCCCCCTCTATTTGGGGGGTAGGCACGGTACGATCTCTACCGGCCAAATCAGCTTTGTTTGACCTAAGGAACAATCGTGCCAAGCGGCATCGCCTGAGACTAAAGTGCATACTGTTCCATACATTTGCTGTCACTAGTTAGTTACCCTACTATAGTAAAATAACACTGCTTATGTTAATGTTACATAAAAAGTCTACAGATTTTAACTGCTTATGCTCGTGCTTTAAATAATACTTAATCTTACCTATCTTTTATACTTAATCTTTTTTTTTTTATTGCAAATGTTTTGTATGTTTTAATTATGGATCAATGTTATCTGGATTAAATGATTAAAATAAAAATAAAAATTTAACCTTACTTATGTTAGTACAAAGTAGACATTTTTCTGGAATGCCCCCAAATAGTTGCTTGCCACTAACACTGTATAGCCCGCTCCAGACTACGCGGCGCGAAGCCACGAACGCGAGTGTGGAGTCGGTTACGCTGGTTAGCGAACTAAACTCCACACTCGGGTTCGCGGCTTCGCGCCGCGATTCGCGCACGAGTGTGGAGGGGGCTTAACATTGCACGTGCATGCGTAGATCCGTCACGGCTTCATTCGCTCGGTGATCGAACGCGAATCGCCCAAACCACGAGCGAACATTCGCATGAGGTCCGCAGTCGTGGCTCCTATGACAGCATCGATAGAGGACAACGGTGAAACGACGATGACCGATGGGCCGGACGCAGTAAGTGAGAGCGCTGATGTTTGTGATTCTACAGAGGTAATTATTGCATGTTGGCAATTTGAATTTTTAACCCTTAAACCTGCTTGATGCTTGCGTAGTTACAAACCTACGTAAAAATACACCATGCACGTAAAAAGATTTCGGTTTTAAAATCGTCATCTTATTTAGCGATATACGTAGTTTTCTCGTACAACAACTGGCGCCTATTTCACCAACAGACAGGTTTGTTTGATATATTAGGCTTACAGCAAATACAAAAAAAAAAGACTTTCAAATAAGGTCCGGAATAACAACCAAAGTTGCTTAATATTGAACCCTACCGTCCCAGTAATAAGGGCCACGCCTACTTGTAATAATATGTATATTTTATTGTAATTCCTAATATGTTCTATTTCTGCAGACGTTCTCAAACTACACCGAGAAGACGATAAAGTTTGTGCTGAACAACCAGAAATGGTACATAGGGGACTCCGAGTACAGGATGGAGTGTATCCTGTCCCAAGATGTCGAGATTCATCCCAACGACTGGATCGGCATTTACGATGTAAGTATACTTACTTGCTTACTTACTTACGTACTTACTTATGCACTTACTTACGAACTTACTTACTTACGTACCTACTTACTTACTTACTCCTGTTGCGCGACAACTCGAAGTGAATCTTGGCCTCCGACACCAAAGACCGCCATGCTTCACTGTCCAAAGCCGTTTCTGTCCATTCGCTATTGCACATCGTCTCTCCAGCGGTATTTAGGGCGTACAGATGGCATGTAATATATATTTTAAAGAACAACCAGAAATGGTATATCGAGTACAGGATGGAGTGTATTCTGTCTCATGACGTTGAGATTCATCCAAACGACTGGATCGGCATTTACAAGTATATAAGTATACTTGGCCTTTGACACCAAAGACCGCCATGCTTTTCTGTCCAAAGCCGTTTCTCTCCCGACGGCGCCGAGTTCGCTAACTTTTTTTTGCACTTGGGCTCTCCAGCGCTACCTAGGGCGTCCAGACGGTATTAAATATAGAATTTTTAAAGTGTCCGAATGTTATGGTCAATTCTTAAGTAATATTGGGACACCTTCAATCAATCAATACTGCCGATGGCTCCATCGATACTGTCGATGATTTCGCCAACGTCAAAGTGGGATCCACGTGGGATCGAATTCATATTTCTTGATTTTCTTCAGCTAGTGTACGGTAAATAAAATTATGGGCCTCTAGGGCTCTAGCCAGACACGGTTAGAGGTAGAAATACCAAATGCTCCTAGAGCACGACGTTGTTCGGTAGTTATTGTTGTTGTTGTCGTCTCGTAAAACCGATAGCTGGATTTTACGAGAAGCACGTGGACTACCGGCCGTTGAATCCAAAATGGTGGTTAAACACGCTTTGAGATTAATTCTCCATTCACTACACACTACCAAATTATATTACTGTATAATAAAGCTATCGATATTACACTTTAAACAATTTTAATGAGCAACAAACAAAGGAATTAATCACGAGGCTACTATCAAGATGGCGTTCGAACCGGAAGACGGTATTAAATATAGAATTTTTAAAGTGTCCGAATGTTATCGTCAATTTTTAAGTAATATTGGGACACCTTAAAATTCTAACTATACAGTAAACGTCAAATAGTGACAGCTAAAGTGGTCAAATAAGGTCAGTCCACTTGGCACTTGTAAATCGTGTGTCCTAAGGAGCATCCCACCGTGACCAAACTTTTGCGAGCCGAGTTTTTGCAGGAAGTGAGGGGAAAACTCTTCTTTGTCCTACCGTTATCCCAGTGTATCTGGGGTCGGTTCTTCCCGTACCTTTGCGCCAAAGAACTCTATTACGGGTTGTCTGAGGGGTTCTGGGAAAACTTATTTCCAAAAAAAGGACAAATGAAAAGTTTTAATTTAAGTTCGTATTTGGAAATTAGTTATAAATGTAATATCTATCCATAAAAGTCGTCTGATATCTCAGTAGTTACGTTACAAGAAAGACGAAAATAAACAACCAAACACACAAACCTGCGTAAATAACTCTTCCCGCATAACAAGACACTGTGCCAATGACCTCTATCGACACGAGATAAAGTTCATTTCAGCGTGACGTAACATTACGTCAAATGTAAGGAAAACCCGCAACCTTCACTTATGATAATTGTGTATGTCACCACCGAGGAGTGTCTTTTCAAAAGGGTTTATTTCTCTATGAAATACCATACAAAAATAAGCATTGTGAAAAGACACACAAGGCTTATTTTTGTATGGTATTTCATAGAGAAATAAACCCTTTTGAAAAGACACTCCTCAACTATGTTGCTAACCTCTGACTGGGTAACGTTACGTTGTATCTGGTAAGCAAGGAGGAAATCTTATTTCGTGACCATAGCACTGGCTGCAACGACGCCATACTACGGAAATCGTTTGAGTACATAGACATAGTATATACAAGTAGTTATAGACGCGCCACCGAGCGACCGGGGGTAAGGGAAAGAATATTCATATAAAATTTGGGCAGCATAAGATTCTTTCTTTTTTCACTTATAAATTTCGGTATGTCGCCATCTCCTCCTACCTATGATTCCACCCGGTCGGTGATAAAGACAAAGCATGGCACTATTTTCTCTTTTCTCTTATAGGAATCGCAATAAGACTATCGTTCTCTATTAAAGAGTGTCAAGCCCTTGTTTGACACATATATACTCTATGTGCGTACGGCATGTTTGTATATCAATGTGTGTGTAAGCGCCCCAGTTGAAAATGTTTTGATGTACTTTTCCAGGCATCCTTACACAACCTGGACGACTACATAGCCTACGAGTACATGGCTAAAGTGCATCGACCAGAGATCCAGCCCGTGCACGTAGCCCCAGGCACACGAGTGGTGATTCTGAGCTTTCCGGTGGGCAGCGGCGTGAGGATACCCGGTTTTTACCGGTTTATATACTTCAGTCAGCCCAACAGCGACGTTCGGAGCGTGCTAGGTATGTTCAAACTCTGATGTGATGCTCAACATTGACAGTGTGTCAAATACGGGATGGGTGCCAACCACTGGTAAGGTGCCATCCACTGGTAGGGTTAAAGTCATTAGTAAGGTTCCAACCATGGGTTGAATGCTGGCTAAAACCAGTTAGCACATTAGTTTAGGATGTCAGCTATTGGTACGGTGACAACTATAGGCAGAGTTCCAACTGTACGTAAACGTAAAAAGCAACTATCTTTTATATCACTAAGTAAAGTTCTAAGATATTTACTCCTCATCTTTTGAGTCGCTACGCTCAAGATTCGAAATCAGGACCAGCTAAGCGAGTTATTAAAAAATCTTTCGCTTGCTCGTTTCTTAAACAAGCATAAAAGCAGGGACCGGCCCGCTATCCCTTATCGGGGTTTTATAAGGGTATTGCATAAGGCTTAACTCACCATACCCTTTGCCAGACGAAACCCTTTGTTTTGGTTTTAAAAACCCTTATATAAAGCTACCACATTTGAGTAATCGGTAGCCCAAATACCCTTATCATCCGCTCACCAACACCTTGCATATTGCTTATAAGGGTTAGCCTTATAAAAGGGTTTCCTTTTTAGCATATAAGCGTGCTAATTTAAGTCATCTACCTTGTTCATAAAGAACACATTACTTCGAATCCGAGCGATCGTCGGCGGCGACGGCGGCGTTCTTTGACTAGGCACGTATTTTCTTTCCTTTTCATACACTACCGTAGATATATACTAATCCTGTCTCTTTCACGCAAAGGGAAACCTTTATAAAAAGCGCTTAAAGATAAGGGTAACCCTTATTAAGAGCTACCCTTATTTTTGGTTAGCTTTTCGGTATGAGTTAATCAAAGGTAAGGGTATGAATGGGCTTGCAGTTCAAAAGGGAAAGTCTTTCAATGTGTTAGCCGTGTTTAAGTGTCGCCCATTGAAAGGGTTTTATCGCGGGAAGGGTTGTCCGGTCCCTGCATAAAAGTAACTAGTCTACTTGACTTAGCTCTTGCAAAATAACTCAGTACCTAATAGCTATTTATTTTTCTTTCACAGGCGTCTCAATCCCCTTCGAAGCCAGCTTTAAAACCGAGGACCCCCAATGGGCCTCCACCAGCACCACCCCCACCCCAAAACCCACCTCCGCCACCACGGACGTGTTCACAGACTTCACGGGACTCGACGTTGCGAATCTGTCGCGGCATTTCTCGCACGACTTAAGTATTGACTGACTAAAGAGCTACTTGCCTGGTTCGCCGGCAAATGGGAGGAGGAGGCCTTAAGGTTTGGTGTAAGGTTACAAATTCTAGGTCCATATAGGCTTACGTAAAATTTATATTCCTATTGTTAGGTTTCTTACTTGTATTTATAATCGTGATTATTCATAAAACATAAATGAAAATCTAAATCTGTTTTATAGTGTAATTGTACGGGAACTAGTAACTGTTTGACGAAGCCCCGCGAACGCGGGGCCTCTTAGTTCTTGCTCTGGAGAAAGGTAAGTTTTACCATCAAACTACCCAGGTGAAGAAATATTATTCCTAATTGCTCTGTGAGACCCCGCGAACTTCCATTGTTCCGCGTTCCGCATTTTTGAACAATTCCCTAAAATCGTCAAAAATATATATAACTGTAATTATGGCATCTGCTGACAGAATTGCTGCTTTTCGATAATCAGTTGAGAGATGCGACCTGTGCCCTGTTTATCAAAAGCTTGTAGCTTGTAATACAAGTGGAAGTCCTTTTTTGACAGCTTTTGTTAGAAGGGGATTTCCACTTGTATTACAAGCTACAAGCTTTTGATAAACAAGCCCCTGGGGCCCGTTTCTCAAAAGCTTGTAACTTGTAATACAAGCGGATGTCACTTTTTGACAGCTCTTGTTAGAAGGGGACTTCCACTTGTATTACAAGCTACAAGCTTTTGAGAAACGGACCCCGGCCATATGGAAGCAAGTTGAAACGTAGACATTCGCTCCTCCTGGACAGTGAGATTTATGAATAATCACGAAATCACGAATGAAGTAAATTATCAAAATTGTGTAGAACAATTTCGGACAAGTAAAAGTATAAATATTAATTTTATGTAAGCCAATGCGGATAGGTTTAGCTATATAAATAACTGGAATAATTATAGATATTAAACTAATTGTAATAGCTACTAACATTGTAATAACTACATAACTACATTTAAAATAGTGTAGTCAAAATAGTAACGTCACAAGATAAATTCATAAAAAACACAGTGACGCTTACAAACGGTAATCATTTGATTTTCCTGAGGAAGCTACTAGGTACATAGAAAAAAACACTGAAGAAAGTATTCGTGTGTATTAAGGGGCCCACTGACTATCAGTCCGCCGGACGATATCGGCCTGTCAGTTGTTCGGAACTGTCAAATTTCTGTTCTAACTGACAGGCCGATATCGTCCGGCGGACTGATAGTCAGTGGGCCCCTTTACATTACAATAAAAAAATCCCTTAATGGACTAGGCTAAAAAGGCCGTATAAAAGTAATAGATAACGCTTATAATTTACATGACACTTCCATATTGTAGTGACTATTAAATACATAATGATATACATTATACAATATGTTTTTTCAATCCTTAGCCATATTTCGTGAGGTGAATAAATACGAATATTGATCGATTTTTAAATCGCAAAAAAAAAATTACCTGTATAAATATCGACATTAGTCTAATTACATGAAACGTTACATTTCTTTTCGTGACTTCGAAGTTTTTTTTTTTTTTTTTTTTTTATACCACGTCGGTGGCAATCAAGCATACGGCCCGCCTGATGGTAAGCAGTTACCGTAGCCTATGAACGCCTGCAACACCAGAGATATTACACGCGCGTTGCCGACCCTTTAAAAACCTGTACACTCCTTTTTTGAAGAACCCCATACTGTAGCCCCTCGGGAAAACCTCGGCAGGGAGCTCATTCCACAGCCGAAGCGTACGCGGGAGGAAATTGGTCCGGAAATTAAGTTGGTCCCATAATACATATTTAACACAAATAATGGATAAGGATTAAAAATCAGCAATGTGAACAAGACAAGTACTTATGCAAGGTACCTCCGATCAACAAAAAACAGCTATGTGTGTACTGTACCAATAGAAAAGTTTATTAAAACGAGGCATGCAGCATAGAACAAAAGAAAAACATATTTTTTTGTTCTTAAAAGATATATTAATGTACCAATTATGTAAATGTAAATATGAGAAGTAAATAAGCTAATTCCATGGCTTCTAGACAATAATTAGAAACAAATGTACATCATAGTTGTATTTATAGTACCTAGATGCTTAACACTTATCTAAGTAGGCAGGTAGCGAATTATTATTAAAATGATTAATTAGAAAAAAGGTGGGTATTAAAGCGTACTAATTTTCTAATTCCTAATCTACGAGCGAAATTAGACTAAAATGCAAGGTCTACAAAATATTGTCTTCGGTTACTGCGATAGTTTCTCATGAAATAAAACTATTTAAACGGATTATATCGCGTATAATCAATTTAAAATACTTCCCGACGTTACGAACGCTTTACAGCGTTCGTTGTCAACAGGAGACTGGTAAGCTATATATTCAGCTCTGTCAAAATTACAAAAATAATGAAACAATAACTATAACCACGAACGCTGTATGGGGTTTGAAACAATCGAAACGTCGGGGTTATATTAAATTCATTATACGCGATATAATCCGTTTACATAATTTTATTTCAAAGTCTATAAGTTCATTGTAACTCCAGATGAGAGACAAGCGCGTATTTAAAATTAATAATTATTAATAATTTCATCGATTTTTGCTACAGACGATTTTTGTTTTAATTTTTTATTTTACATTATTATTAATACACAGTACAGAGACTATAAATAGACAGGTCCCTGCAAAACTGTATTTACAGTTTCCCTGCAGGTAAGAGTTTACATATTTATATATTTTGAAATAGGTACTAATCTTAAATTATTATTAAATCTAAACACTTAAGAGGTACTTGCTCATGTGCAATTGTCGCTTATGTGCACTCTTGCTCATGTGAAATTGTCTCTTAAGTGCACTCTTGCTCATGTGCAATATTGTCACTTAAGTGCACTCTTGCTCATGTGCAATATTGTCACTTAAGTGCACTCTTGCTCATGTGCAATATTGTCACTTAAGTGCACTCTTGTTCATGTGCAATTGTCACTTAAGAGCACAGATATAATATTAAATCTGTGCTTAAGTGTTTGCAGTAGGTACAGTTTTAAGGCGCTTTTGAACTATTTCTTATTTGGCTCATGCCGAATGTTCTCGGGTATACTATTCAGGAAATACGGAAGTCTTAGGAAAAGTCAGAGTTCTGTCACTAATATAGTTTGTAACCCGGGGGACTTCAAATTTTCGCGCGGTTACTGCCCTTGTTTTAGGCTTATGTTCTATTATATCTAATATTGTCTTCGGTTACCGCGATAGTTACTCATGAAATAAAACTATGAAAACGGATTATATCGCGTATATTGAATTTATAATACATCCCGACGTTTCGAACTCTTTACAGCGTTCGTGGTCAACGGGTGACTGATTATAAATTCAATATACGCGATATAATCCGTTTTCATAGTTTTATTTCTATTATATCTGTTCTGTTTTATAATAAATGATTTGAATTTTGAATTTGAATCTGATATATACAATTTAAGTAAATTTTAGTGCGTATAATATATTTAACTAATAGAATCCAAAGGAGGGTCGGTTTATATAGATTGTATTTAACTGTAAATATTGTATTCAAAACACTGATTTAAACTTTCACGATTTTTACTCATTATTATTCACAACGACGGGACTTGATCGCGTAACATAAGTTTTCGCGTCACATAAATAAATTCATGCTTTCTTTTCCTTCTCTTCTACTAACAATAGAATAAGTCACAAATGTAAACATTTAATTATGTAAGAGTTGAGCGCGGCGCGCCAACAAACTGGTTACTCCAGTTTGGCGCATTTATAGTATATGTGTAACTGTGTAACTGTATTATATGAATAAATCAGGGACCGGACAACCCTTTCCGCGATAAAACCCTTTCAATGGGCGACACTTAAATACGGCTAACACATTGAAAGACTTTCCCTTTTGAGCTGCAAGCCCATTCATACCCTTACCTTTGACTAACCCTTACCGAAAAGCTAACCAAAAATAAGGCTAGCTCTTAATAAGGGTTACCCTTATCTTTAAGCGCTTTTTATAAAGGTTTCCCTTTGCGTGAAAGAGACAGGATTAGTATATATCTACGGTAGTGTATGAAAAGGAAAGAAAATACTTGCCTAGTCAAAGAACGCCGTCGTCGCCGCCGACGATCGCTCGGATTCGAGGTAATGTGCTTTATGAACAAGGTAGACGACTTAAATTAGCACGCTTATATGCTAAAAGGGAAGCCCTTTATAAGGCTAACCCTTATAAGCAGTATGCAAGGTGTTGGTGAGCGGATGATAAGGGTTTTGTAAGGGTATTTGGGCTACCGATTACTCAAATGTGGTAGCTTTATATAAGGGTTTTTAAAACCGAAACAAAGGGTTTCGTCTGGCAAAGGGTATGGTGAGTTAAGCCTTATGCAATACCCTTATAAAACCCCGATAAGGGATAGCGGGCCGGTCCCTGGAATAAATGAATGAATTAATTAATAATTTTAAATCGGAGGTAAATTTAAAACTTATGTTACGCGATTAAGTCCCGTCGTTGTGAATAATAATATTGTATTCAAGTTGAAAAAGTACATGACATATTTATTTGTAAAAAATATAGTTAGAATGAGGTTAGAGTCGGTTCATGCTGTTTTCATGCCAAGTACTACGTCAAGTATAGAGGTTATAGGTTATTCTTACTACCAAGTACCAAGTTTGTGCAAAGTTAGCGTGGTCAAATATCAGTAGTTCAGTTTAAAATATTTAATAAATATAAAAAAATATTTATCAGTACGGTTTTTACTCACTATTATTTTTAGTCGCTTTTGGCGACATGTTTCGGATTCTTTGGGAATCCATCCTCAGGCACGAGTGTCCGCGGCGGTGGCAGTGCACGACGTACAACCGCCGCGGACACTCGTGCCTGAGGATGGATTCCCAAAGAATCCGAAACATGTCGCCAAAAGCGACTAAAAATAATAGTGAGTAAAAACCGTACTGATAAATATTTTGAAATATGTCTCACGATAGTTTAAGTGCGATTAATAAATATAATTGTTATTATAGTTTTATTAGCGATTGTATATCAAAATATATCACTTAGGACCACTTGCACCATCCCACCTTAAACCGTTAACCAAGTGTCAAATTGTACTGCTAACCATGATAACTCCAGGTTTAACTGGTTAACCCTGGGATAGTGGAATGGTGCAAGTGGGCCTTAATAATATACATGCTTTATGCAATAATAATCTTCTCAATATATGACATTTCATATCTATTATCACACATTCATTATTTATAAATGTGTTAAGTCTACAATTCGTGCTTCGAATATGACTGCTCAAGTAGATGGCGCTGTACGGCTCCGTATCTTATACGTTAATTCTGTTTCCCTAAAGTTAACGTTTTACATTTTAGTTTTCATATATGGTGCCGTATCGCACCATCTTCTTCCTATACAAAGTTTTTACAGTACATATGGTGCTACTTTCTTGCACTAGTGCGTCAAATAGCACTTTTCGTGCATATGTCGAAAGTTTAAAGGGCCATATGTACTGTAAAACGTTGTACGATACACGTGCGAATAGGTAATTCGCAACTCGTGTCGATTTAAAACACTCCCTGCGGTTGTGTTTTAAGTTATCGCCACTCGTTTCGAATTTCCTCTTTTCCGCACTTGTATCGTAAATAACTATTATTAGACTATGTAGTAAGATTATATCAAATCTTTGCTATTATTAAGTACCTGGCTGGGCTAAACTTATGTAATAATGTGATATAGATAGTTTATATACATAATATACATATATTTAATACGTATGCATAATACACGGTTTAGCAAAATGTAACCATTATAATGGTTAGTTCATTAGTTACTATTTGTATGGATGGATTATCTTCGTAAGTAATAGTACATTACTACACAAGTGCGAAAAATAAGAATTTAGGACTTCTCTATTTTAAATCGACACGAGTTGCGAATTACCTATTCGCACGTGTATCGTACAACGTTTTACAGTACATATGGCCCTTTAAACTTTCGACATATGCACGAAAACTGCTCTTTTACGCACTAGTGCGAGAAAGTAGCACCATGTGTATTGTAAAAGTAATAATAGCATCCTTTAGGTACTACGAATACCTAAATGCATATGACCATATTATATAGATAAGTAAATACTGTTACACAAACATAAGTATGTATTTAATTATAATTATAGCTGTCTTCTTTTCCTGACAAGTATACCTATATACCATATTAAACATAAAATAATAGTATAATTACAGTAAAACACTTTAAATCTTTTTCCCCTCACTAGCTCGGAAAGTTGTCTTTTATCCTTCAAAACAAGCGGGGAAAACGCGTTTTATCCACTAGTGGGGAAAGTAATTTGACCTTGGATGGAGCGTGTTTAAGTAGCTTGACAGATGACAAAACGTAAAACGCTCATGATAATGGTTCGTTCGATATTAATTATCATTAAATAAATGGTTTGAGAATTTAATAAAAAATACCAAATTTAGCTTTATTTAATGATTTTAAGTCATAACCTTAAAATTCTATAAGAAACGTTTGTTTTTTATAATGATGTTAAATATAATTCTGAACGCACGAGTTGAGTCGATGCAATTTCAATACGCATCGTTGACATTTCATACGTCAGAAAGGTCAACATTTGTCAACAAATTTTTAACTTAAAAACTTTTCTCACCGACTCGCGTAAAAATACACAACTTCCAGAGTTTTCTGTTTTAATATCGTAAAAAATGAGTTATTCCAGTGGTGAAGATGATCTAACGCCTGTGGATGTTGCACTTTCCTCGCTATAGTGAGGTGAAAAGTTTTGTGTTACACACGGGTGCAAATGTATTTTACTTCTCGTGTGTTGAAACACTCGCTACGCTCTGGATTCTATATTTATTAACTATAGACTCCTTTCGCTTGCTCTTGTTTCAATTCTACACTCGCGGGTAAAATACAACTTTGCACCCTTGTATAACAAATAACTATTAACATACCTGCATAATAATATGCGGCTGTCATTTATTTGGTCACGAATGACAAAAGATACAAAACTTAGCCATTATTTTATTATTTATACAGTGTCCCCGAATAATCAGAACGAAATAGGTTTATTTGGTCTATGAAGTTAATGGGGACCACAATGTATTTTAATCATACCATCATACTTACGCTTTAAAAATCTTACTTTAATTATTACGGGCTCAAACTTATAGCTCACTACGACAATAATGAGCTAGATAATGTATTCTTTATTTATAATTTTGAAACAGACAATGAGGTTTCATTGAATGCCAAAAGTTAACCGTCCCCTTAGTTTAATTTACTCTCTATTTCTTCAAATTTTATAATAAAGGAAAAAATGGAAAAAATAAAATTTAATATAAAATTTGGAGTATCGCTCGCAGACGTATCTGCATGTTAAAAAAAAATGATTTCTCTATTTCTTGTTACATTTCTGACAATATCGACAAGTATTTTAATTGCATTTCCTTTTCTTTAGTACTTCTTACAGATAATAAGAAAAACTATCAAAAACCACAACCAATCTAATGTCACTTCCACTAAAATATGTTCACTATTATGTTTCTTGTACTATTCATGTACAGGATGCTTTTTATTCCTGGAAATATTTTACGGTGAGAATATATCTAGAGGTCATATTGAGCAACTTTCGCGAAAAAAAAATTTGTCTCCACTCTGCCACGGACCCTACTGGCGCTTAAGTCCTTTAGCCCAATTTCCACCATATTCAATATTTTTCAAAAAACTAAACTATAAATAATTTTTATCTAACTATGAAACCCGCTCACAAAATTTTACGAAAATCGGTTAAGAAAATGCGAACTACAGAGGAGAACATCCGGACATGCGAAAGAATGCCGAAGCTAAAACGTAGACCTTCGTTTACGATCGGTTAATAATGAAAAAATATGATAAGAACTTCACACTTCTTTTCAGTGTAGTAACCATGTGCGTACGAGGTTTATAATACTTTTTGGCCGAGTGCTATAATGGGTCATTGTGACACTTTATCGCTGATGTTAAAACTTTTCAACTTTTAAGTGCTTAAAAGCCTTGATTTGTGTTTCGGCCTCAAAAGTTTAGGCTGCTGGTCCATTAGTAGGAAATATTGACTTACTTTGGCACTGTAAGCCGATGGAATACAATCATTAACGATAATCTTTTGTTAAATTTATAGGTAAACTCATTACATCCTGATTAGTTGACACTAAATACCTTAACGTTTGTTATTCTTGTGGTCAACTTTTCGCTGTTAGTCGTCAATTTTGGTCGGGTATCGAGCCCACCTTGTATATTTTTGCCAGTCCCAAAATGTGTTACCTCGATTGATTCTTGCCAAAATCCATGCAATACTAATGTACAAATATTATCATTATACCATTTACAGTCTAACCCCCTTATTCATAAAACTACAAGCCTCAGTTAATTTACCTGTTTTATCCCTTTCTTACTAATACATAATTCAAAATGAAAGATTAAGACAAACGCTTAATATCTTATTGATTAGGGTGGGTCACTCTTGTATGGAGAAAAAAAAGTATTAGTTATCCTTCGGGCACAGTTATAAAAAGTTGCGAAATAATGCCAATAAACAGTATTCCAAATTATTTTATAATCGGAATTCATTTTCTGCCTCCGGATCCATTTCAAACTTTTCATATAAATATTGTTCCATTTTGTATGCTATGTGGAGTCTATCTATGTATTGTCTCTTTATTAAAACTTTAGCTAAAAATATATACCATTATTGGCTCGAAATCGCAATAGTTCAGTGCCAATAGATTAAAAAAAAAGTACTCAAAAAGAAACTCTTTTTTTACAGTGTCCTTACATTTTAACTAAAATCCGGAGGCAGTAAAATTTAAGCTAAAAATAAAATAAAAATCCGTTAACCTTTTTTTTAACTGTGCCCTATTATAAAATAAAATAAAGTAAAAATGACCCACCCTATTATTGATGCTTTAACGTGTTTATGAAAAACGCCATAACAGTATCGCCAACTAAACTTCATTTTCTAGATTAGAAATTCATAAAAATCAGGTTTTTATAGAATACCTAGTTCATTTACAGACCTTTTTATAAATGCCTAAGTATTATAAGAAGACTAAGGACCACTTGCACCGTCCCACTAACCCGGGGTTAACCGGTTAAGCCGATAACTCGGTGTCAAATTGTACTGGTATCCATGGTTACTCCAGGTTTAACCGGTTAACCCGGGTTAGTGAAATGGTGCAAGTGGGCCTAAGAGGTAAAGTTAGACATAGTGAAAAGAGACCTTTTGTAGAAGTTGTGTATTTTGATAAATATTTCAAAATTAAAATTAATGTAAATGTATTTTTATTGTTGATTTGGTAAAATAATCAATTGTTTCATTGTTAATCCGTTTAGAACTCAAATTTTGTGTATAAAAGGGCCCACCCATTACCAGTCCGCCGGACGATATCGGCCTGTCAGTTGTTCGGAACTGTCAAATTTTTGTTCTAAAGGGGCCCACAGACTATCAGTCCGCCGGACGATATCGGCCTGTCAATTGTTCGGAACTGTCAAATTTTTGTTCTAACTGACAGGCCGATATCGTCCGGCGAACTGATAGTCAGTGGGCCCCTTTACTGACAGTCCGATATTGTCCGGCGGACTGATAATCAGTGGGCCCCTTTAAGGCCTAACTGTATAACGTGTACTATGACGGGAATTAAAAATAAAATTTAAATCATGAAAAAATATTATCATTCAATATTATCTATTATGACACAGATAGCATACCTTTTGCAGGTTCTCATATTTTATCAAACAATGATACTGTTTCCATTAAAAGAAAAGGGAATTCATTGGAACTAATTAACTAATAATTATATGTTGCTGTTAACTATTGTTGTTTATTTATGATTAAATAGTAAAAAGTTAGTGAAAAAATGGTTAAAATAACATTGAGAACAAGTTTAAGTTTAGGTAAAGGGGTTTTCTTTTTTGTTTGTCTTGTTTCTGACCACTCTGTCATGCTGCTATTGATGTATTTCTAGCTGTAGATAGATTATAATTTTCTTGAGAAAAATTAAAAACTAAATTTCACCCCATACATCCACTCCGTCACATTTTTTGGGGACATAAATCAAGACAACCAAAATAATTTTGACCCAATGGTAAATTGTTGTGTGGTTGCGTTTTTAGTTGTGAATTCATAACACTGAATTACTTCGCCTTTTTAGTGCGAATATTTGTGCCATTCTCAACCAAAAGGGTAGTTATTGTCGGTTGTCAATAAGGCGCTATTTCCATATAGCTTCAATTTGAAATCAACCTTATCGACCACCGACAATGTGGTACCTTTTGGTTGAAAACGTCACATTTGATTTGCATTTCTTTCCTTAGTACCTATCAGTGTTGGCCGAACGTTAATTGCAATTAACCATTAACCAGTACAAATTGTACAGTAACGGACGGTTACAGTTTACGGTTCAATTCGTACTGGTTAATGGTTAATTGCAATTAACGTTCGGCCAACACTGGTACCTATAGACAGTGGCGAAGCGTGAAGTAATTTAACCCTGAGCGAAGTCGCATCTGCGAGGCCCTTTTCTTTCAATGTATATTCCCAAGATTATAAAAAGGGTTGGCTTCCGCGAGGCCCCATTAAGTGCGAGGCCGTTGGCGAGCGCCCACTCCTAGCTACGCCACTGAAGGAAAACAAAAGAGATGCATAACTATATGTGACGTTTTCAACCAAAAGGTACCACATTGTCGGTGGTCGATAAGGTTGATTTCAAATTGAAGCTATATGGAAATAGCGCCTTATTGACGACCGACAATAAGTACCCTTTTGGTTGAGAATGACACATATTTGCATAAAAAAAAAGTGACAATCAATATGAAAGACCTCATACTATTGTCACTGTAAAATATACGAAATAGTACGGAAATTAAATTCCTTGACCGTGAAGTCCGTATACCATCAAGTGTAAATGTAACGAATAGAAATAATTAGGTGGTTGATTTTTTTTAATAAATCGGAATCATTTCAATTATTACAATTAAGTGGCGTTTATATTTTGTTATCTTATTGTTGAAATATTAAGTATAGGATTGCGAAAACTAGTTTAAGTATCAACTTTAGTTACTAATTTCGATAAGAGTACAAATGTTAATTTTATAGTTGTCACAACTGTGTTATAATTTTATCGGAAATATAATTTATTTAGTTCAACAGGTTGTTTTATTTATCAATGTTACGAGTATGTTACTCACAGTAACAATTAACTGATCAAAAATGAACCTTATGGGTTTCTATATAAGGTTTACGAAAGATAGTAGGTTTGGACGATGGTAAGTGATAGAGCACGTATTAGATTAGATAGCGAAATAAGTACAATTATTATCATTAATACATTACATATCGATATGGGCATTCATGCGACGACAATCGATTCAGATTCAATATGGTTATCAGTGCGTCGCTCTCAGGCGTTGCGCTAATGTGAGTAAGCGTGTGAAAAGTTAAATATTATTGGATAATCTTACATAAATCCACATAGACCCTTCAGAATACGATATATAGGTAATATGTATAAATCATATTAAAAAACATAAATATGCAGAAAATATCCAAAACTCAGGAAAACACATACCTAAAGAAATATCTATACATATAACCATGATTATAATAATTTCGAAACTTCTTTCTCTTACATTAACTAAACTAAATGTTCGTGCCTGAGACCAATGTGAATGATAATTTATAGTTAAATTGCTTTTCAATGACTTCAATCATGCATGAATGAATTTGATTTTTTACTCTACATTTCACTTTTACACATTTGGTTAGCCAGTAGGTTCATACGATTGAAATCGAATCTCGTCGAATTTTCATTCAAATGTTAAGTTAAAGTTCAAATAGTAAGTCTCGGATTTAAAGAGTATTTGAATTACATTTGAATTGAATTGTCTATATTTGAATTCTGAATCTAGTCCTCGGACAAGTGCAACGCGTTGATGTCGCGGCGCGTTATCGGGAAAGCGCGCGAAAAGCGGCCCGAGCCTCAGTAGCCTCGCGCCTTCCGGACGAGATGGTCGCCGCGCGCGCGTTCGGCCTCGCCGCGATCCTCGCGCTCGCGTGCGCCCACCTACCCTCTCACGACAACATACTACGAATACAACTATGGGATGCGGAGGGTTTAACTAGGGAGCCCGTGACCGCTGCGCCGGCAAGAAAAAAGTTGAAAGTCAACTTGGATTCGCTCTACAAAGCCATGCTTGAAGAGGACGGTGGGGAAGTTGGAAGATTCACCAGACATAAAGTGCGACATAAGCGGCGAAGGCCGCGCGAACTCCAAGAAAATAAAGTCCCGTGGCGATTTCATGAAGGGAACACTTCGTTAAATGTTATTGAGTATGAAGGAGATGAGCCTCCAGACTTGTGGTCTCTGGACAGTGCAGTGAGTGACAGTGCTTACGTGAATGTACGTCCCGAGCCAGATACACCACAGGCTTACCGGCAGGAACAGGTAATGAGGAGCAAACAGGGTATAATACCCCTTTCATAGTTATCGTCGCCCGAGGTGGTTAATAGCCATTCAGGACTGATAGCCTCAGGCGTGCCTATTCAAGGGACCTTTTCATTCACCCCCCAGCGATGCGTTGATAAAAGTAGGCTTTGTTTTTACAAATATTTTTTCTTGTGGGATAATCTTGATAGCGCTTGGGATGCGGAAATGAAGATATTCAACGGAGATTGGCTGTTATGTTATCTAGAGATAGGAATATCGTCGGTTTTGTTGTTGTACAATTGATAAACACATGTTTTTTCCGCGATAACACTTAGAGTGATTCCATTTTCGGTTTCGTTTAGTTATCGCTCTGTAACCTCGGTTGGATGGTTGTTATTATTATTGTAACGTAACCAAATTCGGAGTAAAGACTGGCATTATCAGTTTCTAGAAAGAAGCGAATGAAATATTATAGGTCAAAATATTGATATGGGAACGGTAAAATATTTCCACCGGATAAAAGGTGTTTTAGGCAATATGTGCAGGTTCATCTTTCACGACAAAAGTAATGAGAATCATCATTTTATGACGTGACAATTTAACTGCTAGTTGGTAATTGTTACTTTTATCCCTAAATACATTGACACTAAAATGTGCATTTATGGGCGGATTTTTTTATTGGCATTTTTTTGGTTCAGATTTCGATAAAATTTAGTGAATAGATAGAGTTCCCTATTGCATTCAATATACAAGTATGCACGCGCAGCTTCACCGTAGTTCCTAAACAATCATACATCAAGTTCTTAACGAAAATCATACGAAAATGTACGATATTTTCGTAAATCAAAATGAGCTCATCAAACCAGTCAAATTGTATCTAAATCTAACAAAACCAAATACGGCACCAAGATAAACAATCGGCCCATTTAGAAAAAAAAAACACTCATTAGAATCGCAATTTTCGTGAAAGGCCTGGCATCCTACGTCGTATGCTGTGTAATAAGCGATTGTGCGTTATCTTTTGGAACTCGGAAGTGATTATAGGTAGAAGGTTGGTTACGCAGCTGTGGCCCGTGGGCCCATGATTTGTAACTGCCACGTTGATATACACATTACGTAGGTATTACGTACATCAAATTAGTTAACTAGTATCACGTTTGTGTTTAGAATCGCAAGATAATAAGTAAGATTACAAATAAAATGTTTCTGCCATTATCTATTAGATAGCGTTAGTTGTAAAAAAATTGCTAGATTGCAGCTGAATTATTAGATTAACTATTACTTTTAATTTTGTTTAATGACATTCTTAAAATTTTATTCTTGTATGTATGTATGTATGTATGTAAACACTTTATTGTACATAAGACAGATTACAAACACAATAACAGAACATAAATATATACAATGTACAAAGGCGGACTTATCCCTATAAGGGATCTCTTCCAGTCAACCTTTGAGCAATTGAGGATGAAACAATAAACAGATCAAGATAGACAAACGAACACTATGAACAGAAAGTAAATTATGGTTCAATTATTACAAACGTAAATAATTAAAACCTGTAATCTACAATACAAAACATATCCATATAAACACAAATATATACCTATAAATATATATATATATATATATATATATATACATATATATATATCTTGTATTTTTCCTTGTAATAATGTATTTATGTTTTGACATCCATCTTCCATACCTATGTACCTAATTGTAACACTGACAATGTATGATTGATACAAAATAAATAAATATGAAATAAATATGAAAAATATGATACTTACATGTCTAACTAATATGATACTACAAGAGTTTCGCAAGTTGTAAAACCAAATAGTAGAAACTGTGCTACTATTTGGTTTTATCTACTTTTATAGCGTTGTGTTATCCGCTGCAGCTGATTTTATTTTAATTAGGTTTTTTTAGGGTTCCGTACCCAAAGGGTAAAAACGGGACCCTAAGACTCCGCTTTTCGTCTGTCCGTCCGTCTGTCTGTCTGTCACCAGGCTGTATCTCATGAACCGTGATTGCTAGACAGTTGAAATTTTCACAGATGATGTATTTCTGTTGCCGCTATAACAAAAAAATACTAAAAACAGAATAATATAAATATTTAAATGGGGCTCCCATACAACAAACGTGATTTTTTTTACTGTTTTTTTCCGTAATGGTACGGAACCCTTCGTGCGCGAGGCCGACTCGCACTTGGCCGGTTTTTGTTAATTTATGACGGAGTTAAATATCACTTAAATATCCATAAGAAATTTTTATCTCCCATTGATGCGTTAAAGTTAAAATGATGTTAGATGATAGATCTCAATATGAACTTCTAGAAATTTTCTCGTCATAATGTTAATGCGTTTATAATTTGTATAAACATGCGAAATTAATGTACCTATAGATATCTTAACCTGTACGTGTAAGATCGAGAAATTTCTGGAACCAAATAGAAAAGTTTCTACTGTTAAACTAAATACACCAATCATATCAAATAAAGCATACAATAAAACACGGAAAACAGACATAACTTGGGTAAGAGTTTTGAATGATTCACGGTTAGTTTCACTAGACTTATATTGACCGGGGGAACTATTATATAATCTGTGACCGGGGGGTAATCACGGTCTATATCCCGGTCAATATACGAGCCCCGATGCACATGTTTTCGTCTAGTCAGAACATTTTTTGAGGTTCTCGCGTTTGTACAAAAATAATGTTTAAGTTTAAAAATGACTAACATTTAATGCTAATGCTAATGGAGTTTAATTGTATATGGTAATATTCTCCAATAACTAAATCCAAATACAAGAAATACCGTTTGTACTAAAAAAAAAAAATACGATTTTTTATTTTTTATTTGACGGGTAACACAGACGTGAAAAGGGCTATTACTAGGGAAAACAACACGGCTCTACCAATGTACTGACAATTTTGTTTCGAGTCCATGCATGCAGCAGTGCTATAGGAGAGAACAATATGATTTGGAGAACGTTTTTGAAAAGTACATTTTTTTAACAATAAGAGCCTCATGCAATTTTATTATACGATCAAAATAAACTAGATTAAACATTACTATTACGGTTCGTATTACTGGGTCATTCTATCTTCATGTGTAAAATTTATTAGAATAAACAAAATTGTTGTGTGGAACTAGACGCACTAATTTGCATCGGGGCTCGTAAGCCTAGTGATAAGTTGGGTAGCTCCAGTACGACGCCGACAATGGTGGCGATCTGGCGATGCTCATCTGTCAGTCCAAGCCACGCTATATAGATGTGAACATTGTGAACATAATATATCCAACACCGATCGTAGGGCGCCACTCGTGAAAGCCTCGTTATCGGTTATCGCTGCTGAAGGCCAAATCAACTAAAATTGAATGACGCCAATAGCTTTAAGGAACTCGAAAAAGTCAAAATGTTATATATAATTATACTCGTACAATGAGTCGTAGGTAATGGCACGTTACATGTACCGAACTCTATCCTAATTTTAACTACCAGACTTATAACAAAGTATACCGTACACAAGACGGTCTTGATATCATGAAGCATAATTTTTTTTGCACGGAATTAAAAATCGACGAGATGCCATTTATTTTATGGAGGCGATTCTAAAAAAAATCGAGCTAATATATAATATATATATATATAATATATAATATAATATATATATATATAATATATAATATAATATATATATATATATATAATATAATATATAGATATAAATAGATAGATAATAGGTAGTAAATTCTGATGTTGCGTTGTTTTATCAGTTCCCTTCATCACTTTCGCTCTCCATTATCAGATTAGATCTATACAGGTTGGCTAAAAAATAAGTGCATTCCTCTTGCCAGGGAGGTTTTCGGATTATACTGAGCAACTTTTACTATGGGACCAACCACGAAATCGCGAAAAAAATTTACCCTCCCATAGAAAATGGACTAGCCAAAATGTATAATTCAGCCAAATTTTTTTTTCGCGATTTCGGGGTTGGTCCCATAGTAAAAGATGCTCAGTAAAATCCCAAAACCTCCCTGGCAACGGGAATGCACTTATTTTTTAGCCACCGTGTATAATCAAAGACATATACCATACTATTGTCACTACCAAATTTGTGCTCAATTGAACGTCAAGAACTAAGTGGTTCTCAATTAACTACCAAGATCTATTATCATCTACTAAAATGGCAACCTAATAAAAAAGTGGAAAATAAACGCATATAGGTTTCCTAACTAGACAGCCTGTATTAAAGTTCTCCGTTTGTAATTCTTTCACGATCACTGTGAACAGAATTATCAAGATCGGATTAGAACCGAAATCCCTTTATGCCCCTTTTATATCGTTAATTAATTTAACCGCGGGCATCGGTCCAAGTTTAAGATTGGTTGCGGTCAGAACACTCAACCGATACAAGAGGACCTTAGTTACTTAGTTTAGTAGTGAGAGGGGATGCCCACTAAGGGGGGAGGGGATAGTATCAATATTTTTGTTACTCATCTATTCAGCCTGGATTCACTCACTGAAGTCACTGTTATATCTCGGCCGAATTTCACCTTCCCATACAAACGGAGGTTCGTTCTCATTTTAAAACTACGTGTTGGATTGTAATAAAACTTTGCACATACAATGACATGAGGTATATCTATGTCTGTAATTAGTTTATATAGCTCCAGCTTATAAAACAAATGAAATAGAGCAAAAACAAGTTTTGTATGAAAAACTTAAATTGGCTGTATTTTTTTAACTATGATATCTGAAGCTACATAAACTAATAACAGGCATATACCTTATCCTATTGTAAGTACAAAGTTTCAGAGCAATCTAGGTAGTCGTTTTTAAATGAGAGCGTAACTACGTTTGTATGGAGAACCAAGCTTGCCGGGGACTTAAATACACCACACTCCTCGGTCTCGTGAAAGAGACTGTTTTAACTTCCGCTATCGTGTCGACATCTATTATTCTAAACGTTTGAAATAATAAAATGAAATACGATTCATCACGGTTCGTGGAATTGTAATATCTCGTTACCCGAGCGTATTTTATCATTTATATCATCAATTTCCAGAAAAAAAGCCAAGTAACCCTCGCGAGTCCCCCACACTGCATATTAATAAATTCGCAGAACGATTGAACGAGCGCAGGTACTTTTATATTGACGCTTGACCTTTCCTGCCTTTGTGTTCCTATTGCTGAACGAATTCTGGGCTCGGGAAGGTCACAGTAAAAGTGGTCTTTTACATGCATATCTCATATAGCTTTCACTCGCTCAATTTGTTCTGTTAAATTCGGTGCAAAGTTAGCTTAGATGGACTCTAGTAATTTTTTTAGGATTCCGTACCCAAAGGGTAAAAACCCTATTACTAAGACTCCACTGCCCGTCTGTCTGTCTGTTCGTCTGTCTGTCACCAGGCTGTATGTCATGAACCCTGATAGCTAGACAGTTGAAATTTTCACAAATTATGTTCTTCTGTTGCCGCTATAACAAAAAATAGGTACTAAAAATTACGGTACCCTCGGTGGGCGAGTCCGACTCGCACTTGTCCGCTTTTTTGGAAATATCAAATTGGACATGACTTTCTTAAATATCTCGTTATCGTTTCTGTTTCATACCTAGTGGATATCCAGTTTGTTCGAATTGGCCCGTTAGTTTTCGTATAAAACATCTATTTCAGTGTATGATGGCTAACATAAGGCGAATGCTCTGTTACGAGTAGTTAAATATGAATTTTCCGGCCACGGTAATAACGGTAAAATTATAATGGTACGCCTCTGGGCACTGAAGGTCTTAGTCATTTCTTTCGTATACGACATCTATTCCAGTTTATAATGGCTGATAAAAGTGCTCTGTTCGTAAAATGAAATAGGAATCTGGGCTATTAACCGCGTAAACCGGAGTACGCAAATTGCGGGCATCTTTCTTTATCACTCTAATTACGCCTTAATGGGAGTAAAAGAGAAAGATGCTCTCAATTTGCGAACTACGGTGTTCGCGGTAGGGCCCTGAGGGGCTACCGCGAAAACCGCAATTCGCAAATTGCGGGGATCTTTCTCCTTTACTCCAATGCAGGCGTAATTAGAGTGACAGAGAAAAATGCCCGCAATTTGCGAACTTCGATTTTCGCGGTTATTGTCCTGTTCTGGCCAGGGTAACTTTTACACGGCTAACGGTCTAGAGCCATGCAACGGAGCTACGTTTCAGCTAATTGGAATGTTCAAGACAAAGTGTGGCCTTTCTGTGAAAATATGCCGTTTATGACATATCACTTTGTTATAGTCAAGTTAGCTTAGACCGACCTTATATTGGTAACAATACTTAAGGCCGTTCCATCGGTTTGCCGCTGTCTTTGTCACATTTCGCAAGAAAGAACGGGAAAGAACATACGCGCCAAGTGTCAATTTTGATCGAATTTTGTCGGTTTTTATTTATTTTAAAAACGTTACCTTACAATATCGAAATTCTAAAGCTATGAAATTACTATTTATGTTAAGATTGTTTTTTCTTCTTTTTTTGTTTATAGTATCACATAATAAATAACCGAGTAAAGTAGGATTAAAAGTCCGAGTTAGAGGTTACTTTGGGAATTAATTGTATCGAGCGAAGTGTCATAATTCGTGTATCGGAAGCTATGTTGTTAAAGATAATATAGTCAAGAACTACATATATTTTTTCCACGTCTACGAATATCAACGCCTCTTAGAAAAACATGATCATATAAGGAGATTTTTCGCCTTCTGGCTCAGGGAACCGCCTTAAGGCGAATGTTCTGTTAGTAACTAGGAATTCTCTGCCCAAGTAACACAGGAAGCATTTTAACAGACAAATAGTAAGCTTATATAGGACTTAAGGTGCGCATAAACACTTATATAAGTTCACGAAGCATCGTAACACTTTATATCAGCATTTTGAAACCATTATGGTGCCTGAAACTGTATACTGGTTCGATAATGGCATTTTAAAATGCTACTGTAAGGCCATTAGTTTTAGTGCAGCAAACCACGATTTTGCTGTACAGCTTCTAGCTGTTTTTAGCGCCTTAGGTTCTACAATAACATTATAAAGCAGTACAAAAATGCCAACAGCAGTATTATAGCATTAACGTTAATCCATATAGAGCTGGCATGTTTAATGATCACCTGCCGGGCTATGATGCTTTGTCACCATTTCATTTATCATTGTATAAGTGAAAAGACGGCATATCTGATAAGTGATTTAATTCGGTATAAAGTCGCGAGGATAACGTATAAGTGACAAATGATAGCGATGAGGTTTTGAAAAATCAATTTTAAGCTCGATGACTTAAGGTGTATTTTAAAGAATAGATTGTTAAATCACATTCTACCACTTATCCATGTACAAATGACATAGACAGTTATAAATTATCCATGGTTTGAGCTTTTGAAAAATCAATTCTAAACAAGTTTACTTAAAGTGTATTTTAATGAATATTTGGCTAAATGACATCCTATCACTTATCTATGTACATGTGATATTGATAGTTAAAAATTATCCATGGTGTAAGCTTTTGAAAAATTAACTCTAATTGAGTTTATTTAAGGCGTTTATTAAAGTAAAACTTTTATACCGTCGCCTCAAATTTAACCGTCTTTAGCATGTCGCATTACAGCAGTAGTAAAATTCTACTTTAATCATATAATATACATGTAAAAATGTTCTTTTAAAATGGAAATATGCAATGTAAGAATTTTGTGCTACGGTTTGAAATTGTGTTACGATTACGACCCTATCGAATTCATTGTTTACCGATGTCCCCGAAGGCGCCTGTAAAAAACTAGGCCTACCCATTGGAGTGCCGGCTTTCGCCTGCCGTAAGGCCCCTTTCGTTTCGACGCCCTGTCTGAGGCCTAGCGCTCCGGCTCCGACCAAGTCCCCGCTGCCGCCGCTAGTCGCGACGGTGCACCGTGCACCACACCAGCAGAGAGTATCGACTCTGCAGTATCGTGCCAGACGTTAGGGCCTGGCCACATGTACGCGGTGCGACGTCGCCGACGCAACGCGGCGCGTTTTGCGGTGCCGCCGCCGCAACGCAGAAATCTGCGGCGCCGCTCGCCGCAACGCAAAATCTGGCGGTGCGTCGTGCGACGCCGCGCGCGGTACCGCAAAACGGTGCGCGGCGCCGCCCGCCGCAACGCAAAATCTTGCGGTGCGTCGTGCGTCGCCGCGCGCGGTGTCGCAAAGCGTTGCGCGTCGCCGCGCGCGGTGCCGCCCGCCGCAACGCAAAAATTTGGCGATGCGACTTGCGGTGCCGCGTCCGTCGTCGCGGCACCGCATGCGGCGCCGCGCTGCATAAGTAGTAAAGAATTCGACTACCAGTGTTTGGCTGTTATTAAGAAGGCGCAGAAATAAGAAGCAATTGAAAAGAAAATTTTGGGTAAACCCATGTCTTCATGTCATGAATGAAGATGGATATCATTTCAAAAGAAAATACGAGGCATTGAAGATGACTGAAAATAAATTTTATAACTATTTTCGAATGTCTGTGCCGTTTTTTGAAGAACTTTTAAGCAAAATATCGCCTCTAATTATTTTTATTCTTTAGACCATAATTATTAGGTAATTATAAATAGGTAAATATAAAAAAAAACATGTAGGTATATGTCTTTTTGCAAAATCAACATGATAAGATTGCCTTTGTTAGGTATATAAAATATGTTTATACTTGTGGCTAACTAAATCGACAACTTTTTTTTAAAATCATAATTTTTTTTATACCTGCTAACATGACTATAATTAACTTTTTTTTTCAATACATTTTTTTGTATAATTGTTTTACGAAAATCAAAAACTTCCATGAAATTACAGTGGAACCTCGATAAGGCGAATTCCTCGTTAACGCGAAATAAAATGCCAATGCCATTCCCTTTCCTTCATAGTCCAAAACCTCCATAACTCGAAATATTTAACCTCACAAGACGAAGTAACCAACTATTCCCTTCACGACTATAACTCGAAAAAGATATAAAGATTGTACCTTCTCCGTTTCTACAATTACGCCTCTTTAACACTAATAATTTTTCGTGCGTTTTACCTCTGTAACTCGAAACCTCTTTTAAACGAACAAACACCCACAAGAACCTCTCTAAGTCGGTGTCCTCTACAGGAGGAATCCTCTTCGTTAGCACGTATTTTTTGGCATTTCCCATGAGATTCGTGCTATCGAGGTTCCACTATATAATTATAACTGTAATCGTTAGGTACAGAAAATCACAACTATGTAGTTTATAATTCTAAAAATAATACCACCACCATTTTACAAAAGCTTAAGTATAATTAAATAATTATACAAATTTATAATCACAATTAAGTCAACGTTCCATAAATAATAATATACTATAGATAGGTATATATTTTTTTTAAATCAACAATCGTTTATCTATAAATATGGTTCTAATGATTACTCACTAATTCACCAACTGTCATACAGGCTTAATATATCATAGAAAAAATCAACAACAATCACAAACAGCTTTACTTACAAGTCAACATTCCAAAAATGATTTACACGCCTTTAGAGATAATGACAATCAGATCGTGTTCTAAAATTCTAAACATAATACCGCCACCATTTTACAAAATAATATTTTTTTCTTTTTTTTAATACTTAATACGAAAGTGGAGGACCCGCGCGAAATCGCCGTTTCATACAAACGTGTAGTCCTGATTTTCCTCTCTGGTTATTAACATTGTTGAAAATATTTTGACACAATTTGTTGTATAGCTATGCCCCTATGGTTCATATATATATACATCAAATTATGAAAAAATATTTTCCATAATGTTAATATCTAGAGAGGAAAATGGGGAGTACGTTTGTATGGATTAGCGGCCGACCCCTTTGCTCTTGAGTATATTTTAATAATTTTGCAAATCTGTAATTACAATTTGAATATATGTATATTATATAAATCAACTAGCGCTTATATAAATATGGCTATAATGAATACTTGCTAATTCACCAACTTTCATACAGGCTTAATATAGGTATCTTAGAAAAAAATCAACAGTTTTCAATGTTTTCATACAGGTACAGTCGAGTTCGCAAACATTTTTACAAGTCAACATTCGAAAAATAATAATATTATATAGGTATATATCTTATAAAAATCAACAATCGTTTATATAAATATGGCTATAATAATTACTTACTAATTCACCAACTTTCATATTAGAAAAAATTTACAGTTTTCATATAGGTACAGTCGAGTCCACAAACATCTTTACAAGTCAACATCCAAAAATAATTTACACGCCTCTAAGACAATGACAATCAGGTTGTGGGGGTGGTAAGTTTGTGTAGTATAATACGTAGATTATATTATTTTACTACTACAAAAAATCACCATTTTTATATAAACAACTAAGTTTTAATAAAATCAAATTTTAGTCAAAGTACGTACCTACTTTATTAGTATTATATAGGTATATGTGCTTCCTTTTTTTTTATTATGAAAAGTTAAATTCAGATTCATTTGTCTTGTTTGATTGATTGTCGCTTTCGTTGGTCACTGGTTCGACAGGTGTTTGTAAATAATTAGGACCTGATGATGATGGGACTGTTGGTGGATAATTATTAAATGTTTGTTGGGTTCTTTGGTAACCAGAATCGTATCGTGTTTGGTAACCATCTTGGTAAGATGAGTGGACTTGGTAAGATCTTTGGTAACTATTTTGAGTTTAACTATGGTAACTATTTGGTGATGGTTGGTGGAGATCAGTAAGGGCCTGTAAGACGCGACTTTGATATATTAAAGTTTGATGATCGTCTAATTTGTTTAGCGACGGTAAAATAGATTTGAAAAACGACAGATGCCTATTTTCTGTCTCTTTTAAGGCCTGAAGTATGTCGGACTCAAATTGGTCGGTCGTTTTCCTTTTCCGAGAACAAGGCTGGTACCTTGAGTATCGTTGAGTAGAATTATTCGTCAACGATAATTTTACAAGATACTCAAAAAGGCTTGAAAGCTTAAATAAATCGGGCGCTGGTGCGACGAGAGTAAAAGAATACCATTTCTACAAGCAACTAATGTTTAAAAAAAAAATGCTGCATATTTAACTGACTCGAGCATAGTCGAGGACCAAGAAAGTGACGAAGATGGCCAGACAAAAGAAACTACAAGCAGATCTCGGTACCAGCCTTGTTCTCGGAAAAGGAAAACAACCGACCAATTTGGGTCCGACATACTTCAGGCCTTAAAAGAGACAGAAAATAGGCATCTGTCGTTTTTCAAATCTATTTTACCGTCGCTAAACAAATTAGACGATCATCAAACTTTAATATATCAAAGTCGCGTCTTACAGGCCCTTACTGATCTCCACCAACCATCACCAAATAGTTACCATAGTTAAACTCAAAATAGTTACCAAAGATCTTACCAAGTCCACTCATCTTACCAAGATGGTTACCCAAGACCCCACTCGTCAGCATACGATTCTGGTTACCAAAGAACCCAACAAACATTTAATAATTATCCACCAACAGTCCCATCATCATCAGGTCCTAATTATTTACAAACACCTGTCGAACCAGTGACCAACGAAAGCGACAATCAATCAAACAAGACAAATGAATCTGAATTTAACTTTTCATAATAAAAAAAAAGGAAGCACATATACCTATATAATACTAATAAAGTAGGTACGTACTTTGACTAAAATTTGATTTTATTAAAACTTAGTTGTTTATATAAAAATGGTGATTTGTTGTAGTAGTAAAATAATATAATCTACGTATTATACTACACAAACTTACCACCCCCACAACCTGATTGTCATTGTCTTAGAGGCGTGTAAATTATTTTTGGATGTTGACTTGTAAAGATGTTTGTGGACTCGACTGTACCTATATGAAAACTGTAAATTTTTTCTAATATGAAAGTTGGTGAATTAGTAAGTAATTATTATAGCCATATTTATATAAACGATTGTTGATTTTTATAAGATATATACCTATATAATATTATTATTTTTCGAATGTTGACTTGTAAAAATGTTTGCGAACTCGACTGTACCTATATGAAAACATTGAAAACTGTTGATTTTTTTCTAAGATACCTATATTAAGCCTGTATGAAAGTTGGTGAATTAGCAAGTATTCATTATAGCCATATTTATATAAGCGATAGTTGATTTATATAATATACATATATTCAAATTGTAATTACAGATTTGCAAAATTATTAAAATATACTCAAGAGCAAAGGGGTCGGCCGCTAATCCATACAAACGTACTCCCCATTTTCCTCTCTAGATATTAACATTATGGAAAATATTTTTTCATAATTTGATGTATATATATATGAACCATAGGGGCATAGCTATACAACAAATTGTGTCAAAATATTTTCAACAATGTTAATAACCAGAGAGGAAAATCAGGACTACACGTTTGTATGAAACGGTGATTTCGCGCGGGTCCTCCACTTTCGTATTAAGTATTAAAGAAAAGAAAAAAATATTATTTTGTAAAATGGTGGCGGTATTATGTTTAGAATTTTAGAACACGATCTGATTGTCATTATCTCTAAAGGCGTGTAAATCATTTTTGGAATGTTGACTTGTAAGTAAAGCTGTTTGTGATTGTTGTTGATTTTTTCTATGATATATTAAGCCTGTATGACAGTTGGTGAATTAGTGAGTAATCATTAGAACCATATTTATAGATAAACGATTGTTGATTTAAAAAAAATATATACCTATCTATAGTATATTATTATTTATGGAACGTTGACTTAATTGTGATTATAAATTTGTATAATTATTTAATTATACTTAAGCTTTTGTAAAATGGTGGTGGTATTATTTTTAGAATTATAAACTACATAGTTGTGATTTTCTGTACCTAACGATTACAGTTATAATTATATAGTGGAAACTCGATAGCACGAATCTCATGGGAAATGCCAAAAAATACGTGCTAACGAAGAGGATTCCTCCTGTAGAGGACACCGACTTAGAGAGGTTCTTGTGGGTTTTTGTTCGTTTAAAAGAGGTTTCGAGTTACAGAGGTAAAACGCACGAAAAATTATTAGTGTTAAAGAGGCGTAATAGTAGAAACGGAGAAGGTACAATCTTTATATCTTTTTCGAGTTATAGTCGTGAAGGGAATAGTTGGTTACTTCGTCTTGTGAGGTTAAATATTTCGAGTTATGGAGGTTTTGGACTATGAAGGAAAAGGAATGGCATTGGCATTTTATTTCGCGTTAACGAGGAATTCGCCTTATCGAGGTTCCACTGTAATTTCATGGAAGTTTTTGATTTTCGTAAAACAATTATACAAAAAAATGTATTAAAAAAAAAAAGTTAATTATAGTCATGTTAGCAGGTATATAAAAAATGATGATTTAAAAAAAAAGTTGTCGATTTAGTTAGCCACAAGTATAAACATATTTTATATACCTAACAAAGGCAATCTTATCATGTTGATTTTGCAAAAAGACATATACTTACATGTTTTTTTTTTTATATTTACCTATTTATAATTACCTAATAATTATGGTCTAAAGAATAAAAATAATTAGAGGCGATATTTTGCTTAAAAGTTCTTCAAAACACGGCACAGACATTCGAAAATAGTTATAAAATTTATTTTCAGCCATCTTCAATGCCTCGTATTTTCTTTTGAAATGATATCCATCTTCATTCTATTAACAGCAAAACGCACTAGGTCTTGAGTAAACGATTTATTTTAACTCGATACACAACAATGCTTGACCGACGCTTCCGTGGATACGGCGCCAAGCCATCTTGACAGCTCGCGCTCATGACAACCGGCCTGTCAGTTAGGGGCGCGTTCCGAACTCCGCTAACAGTCGGCCATCTGACCAAATAACCTTCGCCCTCGAAGGTGTCTTCCACCCGTGCCGCGCTGAACTTCACCACCAGACTTCACAGCTCAGCAGCGGTAGTTAGCTCACTAGCTCTGTGAACCAATCAAACAATCTGAATGCGTAGCCCGTACAAACCGTTTTTGTTTCAAAAGCCTTTCCACTAACTTTCTACATCAACTATTAAAGTCTCTAATAAGTAATAACCTATAATATTATTTCTTTTATCACGATAAAAACAGACTTCTATAATTTACTTTTACAGTTTACATACTTTTAGAAACTTCCCTTAGTCAACTTCAAGACTTTGAATAATAAATGTCAGGTATTAGGTTCAGGTACTAAATCAAATTTATCATATCATTATTAAATTTAGATCCTTCTAAAATGATGCACGACTTGCGTGATCAACTGATCGCAAAACAGAATAGGTATGCACCACACTGCTTTATTAACGAGAAAAAGGAACGGGCTCACATCTGACGTCAGTGTTGTAGATGATGCGTGCTCCACGCAGGACCAGCACAAGAGACGGTGCTCGCTCGGCTCGCTGGGCCTCGGCCGAACAACAAGCGCACAGCTCCACATCCATAGCCGCCTCCAATACAGCACATGATAAAAACCTGGCATCCCAGCCTCTTCAACTCTGTAATACATATTAATGCTTTAAACGTTCCGTTGTACAACAAGGAACACTATGCCTTCAAAACAAACTGTGTCTTTCGTAGTTCAACCTACAAGGTAAAACATTAGGTATTACAATTTCGACATTTGCACCTTCTAAACAGACTGCATAACATTTAAACATTTCATATATCATAAAAAGACCACAGTGATCTGATTTCTAATAATATCAATGTTGTATTCATCAAAACTCAAATTAAGTCATTAAGCCTTGCTAATTATTACTCTAACATGATTATGGGTCATCTAACCTTGCTTGTACTTTATATTATATTTTGCCTTACCAGCATCAACTTTGTTACCATTCCTCGATGTTCATCTCAAGCCTAGCCATAGGCGTGAGGGAGTTCGCAGACATCATCACCGCACCATGGCAGCATTCCCTGGTCACTTCGTCACCAGTGCGGAAAGCACCGTTGTCCACGTCTCTCAAGTCTTGCACGCAGAGTAGACACTGAACATTTCCGCCCGAAAGCGCAGTAGCGTCGTGAGAACAGGCATCACCGCATAAAGCGTCGTGAAAACAGGCATCACCGCATAAAGCGTCGTGAAAACAGGCATCACCGCATAAAGCGTCGTGAAAACAGGCATCACCGCATGTAGCGTCGTGAAAACAAACATCACCGCACACAGGCGTCGTGAAAACAAGCATTATCGCACACAGGCGTCACCGCAAGAGGCGTCGTGACTACAGGCATCACCGCACACAGGCGTCGTGGAAACAAACATCACCGCACACAGGCGTCGTGAAAACAAGCATTATCGCACACAGGCGTCACCGCAAGAGGCGTCGTGACTACAGGCATCACCGCACACAGGCGTCGTGAAAACAAGCATTATCGCACACAGGCGTCACCGCAAGAGGCGTCGTGACTACAGGCATCACCGCACACAGGCGTCGTGGAAACAAACATCACCGCACACAGGCGTCGTGAAAACAAGCATTATCGCACACAGGCGTCACCGCAAGAGGCGTCGTGACTACAGGCATCACCGCACACAGGCGTCGTGAAAACAAGCATCATCGCACACAGGCGTCATTGAACCAGGCGTCACCGCAAGAAGCGTCGTGACTACAGGCATCACCGCACACAGGCGTCGTGAAAACAAACATCACCGCACACAGGCGTCGTGAAAACAAGCATTATCGCACACAGGCGTCACCGCAAGAGGCGTCGTGACTACAGGCATCACCGCACACAGGCGTCGTGAAAACAAGCATTATCGCACACAGGCGTCATTGAACCAGGCGTCACCGCAAGAAGCGTCGTGACTACAGGCATCACCGCCCAACGGCGTGTGAAAACATACGTCACCGCAAGAAGCGTCGTGACAACAGGCATCACCGCCCAGAGGCTTGTGAAAACAGGCTTACCCTCTTGCGAGTCTGAAGCTGACGGCTTACTGTTCAACTCATCTCATTGCCAACTGCAATCATGTCTTCGAGCTCAGGCCACCGAGTAGCCTCATTTCACATTATGCCGCATCAGCCGTGTCAGCATTTCTCGCTAGCAGCAATACGCCGAACACATGACACTCTTGCATATGTCCCTCTGAAAACATATTAAGGGCAGTAAATTGGTTCATGCAACCACGTAACACCGCTTTATGCAGCTTTATGTTGTTGCATACCACTCAATCATGTTCCATTATATAATTATTACTCATCTTTCCAAATAAACATATTTTAAGAAACTCCCAAAGTACAAAAACATTTATTCATACTTCAATTTAATTATTTTACTGGACTAACATGTCAATCCTAAACTCAGTTACTCTAGCCACATAATCTCAGGGCTAGAACACTTAGTAAACACACTCTTATTTTTTATATTTTCTGAAGAAATTTACGAATCGCAGATAATTTTTTTTTTTTTTTCATGTTGGTGGTGTATGCTACCCATGATGTAAAACATTGCAGTTTTATTACCATCATTCATTACTCCCAAACATTATTAACATTAACCTCCCTTACTCATAATTCAGGTAAAGGTTGTACTTTAGTGAGAGTAATAGACATCACCATGATTTGTAAATTGTTTGTCAAAATCAGACTAACGAACACTCACCTGATTTAATTGCTCAGGACTTAAAACCCTTAGGTATACATCTCACCATTATTATCTATTAGTCAAACATATTTAACATGTTACAAACTTCTAACAAGTAGTGGTCAACTTTGCCCTTAGTTTATCTTGTGTGAACTTTAAACAATAACCCACCAGTCAACACCATGCTTGTGTTGCATAAGCCAATACTGTAATAAAACCCTTATGCATATTATCATTTCTCGATGCTAGTAAAAGTCATTTGAGATGTGTTAACAACACCCGACCCGGTAGTGGTCAATTTTGTCCTTTTACTTCCTCTCGTGTAAACCAACCATCTATAGGATATATTAGCATCACACTTGTATTAGTTGTGCAGGTCAATATTCCATCACATTTACTATCTGTGAACATAATGTTCAGTTCATCTCCACAATTTTACATACCCCGTTGCAATTATTGTACATTATTCTTTATTCTTTTCAGCTTGTAAATTTCATTTGAAACCTAATCTGTCTTTACTTTTTCTTTGTGAACCAACCAGCTATTACCATCATATTTGTATTAGTTGCACAAGCCAATGTTACATCATAATAAGTATCTGTGAACATACTGTAAACACACACAGACACACAACTCAAAAACCATATAAAGAGTAAGTATATTTAAGACCACTTAACACACTTTACCATCAGGCACACAACACGCTTTACCACTTTAGCATCTTTACTAATTCCGTCATATCAGTCATTTAAATAAATGACAATTTAATAAAATTACTAATTTAGTCACCAAGAAATACCGATCAAGAGATCAATTGAAACTCAGATGAGATCATGACAATATTACAGTTAACCATTCAATCTAGGGTAAAGACACCAGTTGGTACACCAGCAAAATCACTGTGCTACAGAAGCTACCAAACTGCTTAAAAAGTACTTAATAATAAATCATCACTCATTTCTTACCATAAAGAGAATGTACTAAATATCATTTGAAATTAATTTAAATATTATTCCAATACTTTTTCCCATTGATAGGCATTAAGCTGAATGATCTTATATGACCCCGGTGAACATTAGCAATATTACACCTTATATTACCTAAATGGTAACTAAAAATTCACTCAATACAAATGATTGCTTGTCTCAATCATGATTAATATTAAATTCAGCATTTTTTCAAGACACCAAGTACATTTATTGTACACTACATTTAAGAATTTTAAGTTTGAAGATGCCAAGACTGGTTTCATGACTTGAAATAAAAGTCATGTGTCATGTCCCATGGGTCCAAGCATATCATGTCCTATTTTGATTGCTTATATACTTTCTCAATGGCACAAACTAGACTATGTGCATAATCCAATACCACACTTTGAAGGTTCAGGTAACCATCCACTACAACATATTCAAATATACTTACACCTTTCAATTTAAGTATCTCACAGTATTTATTACCTGCTTAGCTATCATAAGCAAACCACTTTGTTGTATTGTAACTTTGTTTCATATGGGCCATGTTAGGCCATACAATATACAATCTATAAATTTGTCTTGCCCGACCGTAACTTCAGATTAGTTGTACCATCAAATGCAATTCTCGGAGTTGAAGTGATCATTTCTGCTCTGGAAATTAAACACAAGCACACCACAGCCACACTAAGCATAGTGTGGTATTACAATAACAATGCATGTTGTGGATACAGTTATCCAATAATAAAGTATAAGTTCCATACAAATAACACACCAAAACAGTCAATACCATACCAAATGATATATAATGCACATTCATGTTATGTATTTGTTTATAGGACATAATGTCCATACATTAAAGATCAAATTCCAATATCATTTTACGTGTTAGGTTATAAGTGGTATTACGCACTTATACTCACACAAAACGTTCAGTCGGTTTAGCAATTCGACATACCTGCATTCAGGATTGGCAGAAACCATTTCCAAATAGTTTTTAAATACTAATAATGTTTCATTTACCACTGGCAATCGTGATCGAGTTGTTGACTCGCCTCGAGCGCATAACTTACCGGCAGGCGGTAATATTACTTACGTACTTTTTCGAAATGGTATGATTTCTAACATTTTACTTCTTTGTTAAATAGGCATTTGTACAATACATATTTCAAACACTTTGCGACCCAAAACTTAGTGCATTTTACCAAAATACGTACGCGTCCATTTAGTGCGTACTTTGATGCTACTTCCAATATTACGATTTCGTACGCGAATCAATTTATTTGATGGAAATATTTTGTGAGCATGCATGTTTCATATCTCACTTCTGAATTATTAACAGCAAAACGCACTAGGTCTTGAGTAAACGATTTATTTTAACTCGATACACAACAATGCTTGACCGACGCTTCCGTGGATACGGCGCCAAGCCATCTTGACAGCTCGCGCTCATGACAACCGGCCTGTCAGTTAGGGGCGCGTTCCGAACTCCGCTAACAATTCATGACATGAAGACATGGGTTTACCCAAAATTTTCTTTTCAATTGCTTCTTATTTCTGCGCCTTCTTAATAACAGCCAAACACTGGTAGTCGAATTCTTTACTGCTTATGCAGCGCGGCGCCGCATGCGGTGCCGCGACGACGGACGCGGCACCGCAAGTCGCATCGCCAAATTTTTGCGTTGCGGCGGGCGGCACCGCGCGCGGCGACGCGCAACGCTTTGCGACACCGCGCGCGGCGACGCACGGCGCACCGCAAGATTTTGCGTTGCGGCGGGCGGCGCCGCGCACCGTTTTGCGGTACCGCGCGCGGCATCGCACGACGCACCGCCAGATTTTGCGTTGCGGCGAGCGGCGCCGCAGATTTCTGCGTTGCGGCGGCGGCACCGCAAAACGCGCCGCGTTGCGTCGGCGACGTCGCACCGCGTGCATGTGGCCAGGCCCTTAATTTTGAATTGTTTAGTTATACATAATTATATACTGTAGTTTGTGTTTGTTATTTTTCTCATTTACTATGTTACTATTTTATGGTGTTAGATGCAATGAGTTCTCTGTCTGAGTCGTCGTGCCCCTTACTGTCTTGACTCGTCGCGAGTGTTCACGTCCCGAGGTCTTAAGTCGCATATTACTCGTAAACACAAAGATGTTCCCCACCTTATGCCTCCGCAACCCGCCGGCGAGGCCTCTGTTCGCTTTAATATCACACCACCAGCTCCAGCTTCACAAACACATAGCTGTAGCCTGGACCAACTTGTTTCATTAAGGGTCAGTGCGATCTGTATCAGAAGAAGCAGGATTTCTTACCGCCATGCCATTTTAAATGCGTCTATCTTTCTCAAACATGCATGAATTAGGTATTTTATTTAGTAACTAGCTTTTCTATGTGACTCTGATCCTATTAGCAGATGCTTTTAGGGGTAAAAGCTATCCTATATGTTAATCTTATGAATGATACTTTTTGTTCCGCCATGTAAACAGTAATCTTCATTTTTAAGAGTCCCGGGCAAGCTCGGCCGAATTTCACCTTCCCATACAAGCGGAGTTTCGTTCTCATTTTAAAACTAAGTGTTGGATTTTAATGAAACCTTGCATATTCGATAACATGAGGTATATCTAGGTCTGTAATTAGTTTATATAGCTCTCGTAAACGTAAACGAAATAGAGCAAAAACAAGTTTTCTGTAAAAAAACTTATATTCGCTGTATTTTTTTTACTATGGTATCTGAAGCTACATAAACTAATTACAGCCGGGCTAGCACATGTTTGGCGCGAGAGTTTCTCGTCACGACATAAAATACTCGACCCCCTTTAATTTATACAGAAAGACGGGTAGTCTATCTCGCGGCGAGATACTGTCGCGTCAATCATTAGGTAAGGGAAATTAGCTAAAATTACGGCATAATTAATGGAAGACTTTTTTAAATTGGGATATGTACGTTATGGACCGAAGTTATTTTTCATCAACCCTCCCCATCCCTCCCCCCTCTGCGTCACCCCCCCCCCCCCCCACCGGGCCCGGGCCCGTAACCTGGTTTTTCTCAATTTTTAAGGAAACCGTTCAAGATACAGAAAAAGTGTGTAGGAACGAAGTAATCCTTAATAAATTTGCTATTAATCTCTTATACACACCACAGTGCTATCACTTATAGTTTTTGTGCAATCTGTCACCAAAGATGCAAATTTTTTAGCATTTAACGTTTTTTTCTTTTTTAAGATAACTTTTCTCAAAAAATACTCACGATATCGCCCAATTTTGTTTTATTTAAGTACATAGTTAATATGCTCTTTAAAACTAAGTATTATTTATTATTAAACTCCTTCATTTGACGATTTTATGCCATTTTGAAAATACATCCTCGTCAAACATATTCAAAGTCAGCGAATATCCTTATTAACCACTTGTCTGTATGAATCGGACCCTAACCGAAATTCATACCTAAAGCACAACCCGAGGGTGAACCCACGATTTTCGACCACCACATACATATGAAAAGTAATGAGCGAAAGAAATATAGATAGATGGATTTTGCTGTTAGGACACTCTTTACGAATGGGAAACGTAAACATTTCAAAAGTTCCCTACGTGTGTCCACGTATATGATTCCGTGGTTACTTTTTAGGTTTCCGTACCCAAAGTGTAAAAACGGGACTCTATTACTAAGAATCTACTGTCCGTCTGTCTGTCACCAGGCAACAACACGTGCGCTTGTTCTTTAAGAAATTCAGCACCTGAATAGATATTCAGGTCAATTTGGTATAAACTGGTCGGAATGTCTATCCTACCTATTCATAAACATTTGTCTTAAACTGAAACTGAAAAGTTCAGACTCAAGGTTTGTCAGGGAGCAATGGAACGCAGCATGCTGGATGTTCGTAGAACCGACCAACCGAGCATATTACATATAAACACCGCACTGCGATCCAAAACCGGTATTGTGGATGTGGGCATGAAGGTCGCAAAGCTATAAGTGGGCTAAATGGGGCTGGGCAGGGCACGTTGGCCGAATTAACGAACTAGCCACATACTGGATCCCACAGGATGGACCTCGGAGCAGAGGAAGACCAAAATAGAGATGGCAGGACACTTATTTAGAAAAGAAGTGGGAGTGTGCATTGGACAATTTGGATAGGACTAAATAGCGGTGAGAGGAAAGGCCTTTGCCGAGCAGTGGAACACTCTTATATATGTATAGGCTAGTAAAAAAATACACAAAATAGGTGACATAGACAATATCTAAATTAATTCCGTGACCATAAGAGGTTCAAGTGCTGAATATCTAAAAAAAAGGCATAGAGCATGTCGGGCCATGCTCATTGTAGGGCTCCGTAGTTACCCGTCCGTCACAATAGGCTGCCTTGAATGGAGCCTATTAGTAAGTAACAACATAACAGGCAAAAGGGAGTAGGTAAGAAGGGAAGTTTTAGCGATAAGTCAAAAACGACTTTTCATTGAATGTCTTTCTACAGCTCTACATTCACGATATTTTTTTTTGTTTTGAACCCACGGTTCAAATGATAGACTTATGTACGAAATATAATTTGATATTTACGAGTCGCTTTTCGGTGAAGGAAAACATCGTGAGGAAACCGGACTGATTCTAACAATGCCTAGTTCCTCCTCTGGGTTGGAAGGTCAGATGGCAGTCGCTTTCGTAAAAACTAGTGCCTACGTCAATTCTTAGGATTAGTTTGTCAAGCGGACCCCAGGCTCCCAGGAGCCGTGGCAAAATGCCGGGATAACGTGAGGAAGAAGGGGGTTCAAATGTTAGGCACACATTTTTTTCTTTTTATGCGATTACTTCCGAAAAAATATCAAATGTAACTATAGACACACAGACACCATGCATAAAAGAGTAACCACAGTCCATAGACACACACCCACTTTTGAAATATTCACGTTTCCCATTCGTAGAGATTTACTGTCACTAAAAGCAAAAATCTACTATTTCTATCTCTTTCGCTCTTATAACTTTTCATGGGTGTGGTAGTCAAACATCGTGGGATCACCCTCGGGTTGTGCTGTATAAAATTCGAAAATAGATAAAATAGATCTTTACCTATAGATTACAGGAAAACCTACTAGAAATGTGCAGTCAAGCGTGAATCGGGCTTAATTACTTAGTTTTTGATCCTACCCCTACGGGTTTTTTAAAGACATTTCACTCACGTTTCACATAAAAAATACATTGTTTAAATTGTTAAATTGTGTAATGTACGGAACCCTTGGAACGCGAGTCCGACTCGCACTTGGCCGGTTTTTTTTTTAACCCATCGTAAATTTGAATGGTTTATGGTGGGCTACTCGACCAATCATATTGTCGCATTGCGTATGTTCTATCCCTCACGCGCGCACGCGGTAGGCCACTTCTATTATAGTACGATAACTTTTATTATTCGATGACAATACAGCCCATGAGAAAAATCTAAGATCATCAGTATTTTTGTTAAAATGTTTTCAATCCTCGATTTATCGTAGGAAATGTCAGAAACTGTTTAAAAACCTAATATATATTTTTTTCGGTTGATTTATATTTTATATAGGTATATGTCCATGCCAAATTTCAGCTTTCTAGCACTAACGATCACGGAGCAAAGCCTCGGACAGACAGACAGACGAACGGACATGGCGAAACTATAAGGGTTCCTAGTTGACTACGGAACCCTAAAAAAGAAAAATCCTAATTCCCAACGATAGGCTACTCGCAAGCATGTAGACATCTCGGAAACCCCAGTATAACGTGACCGTGAGATTCGTAACAACCTATGCGTAATCGGAGAGCTTACTTATACCGGTTTCTTTAGCCATTGACTCGCGTATACACAATACTTGGTTGTATGAAGTAACATTGAGAAGGTTGCATATACCTACCAAATTTTTCAAGCCCATTCTTTATTTATAATTTATAATTGATATAAAGTACATATTAATTACTTTCATTAGCTTTATGCATACTTACCTTATGAACTTCATCTTTAAGTTCCACATTTATTTCTATTAATACAAAAAAATACCAAAAAATTAATTAGCTATATGTGTATTTATTTATATGCATGCTGCGCCGACCCCAAGTGAATGGGACAAGGGCAAGCGAATGATGATGTGTATTTATTTATATTAAAAAGTATACAGAAATTTACAAACTTAAAACCTACATCTAAAAATTATGGATACTATATACTAGGGTCGACTCGACAGGTACCCGGGTAAACCTCTGGCGATGGATTGCCGGGACCGCTCGTCTCCTGGGAAGAGATATCCATTTGTCCTTAAGTCTGTAAACAACCCACCACTTTTATGATTTGGTACCTTAGCTACACGTAGCTAATATTGAATAATACTTCCATAAATATGGAAGTACAAGCTTCGAAGAGTCCTAAAGAAGTTGCATTTAATAACAAAAGTTAGGTACATATGAATATGAATATGCATTGAAATATTTAGAAACACTTTAATTTTCAAAAATACACATTCAAGCCTTATTTTTTTCATAGTCCTCGAAATTCTACGTAAGTATGTATTAGGAAAAATGTACAAATATAATGTTACTGACTATGTATGTGATTACGCCGTATAAAAGGAACATCATTATAGTTCTTATCACCTGCGTCAGTGGTGTTCAGTACCACAATGGACATACCTTCTATTCACCGCAGTCACAAATTGATCCAGGTACTTGCTGGCGGTAGATTGAGCAATGGACAAGCCATGGTCTTGTCCAGTTCCCCTTTGGTAACTACCGTCAGTTAATAGGTGCAGTGATTTTAGAACCTAAATAAAGAGTTGTAAGTTGGTATGTCATTATTAAACAAGTATTAAGATCAAGGTGGTGGTAAAGGTGACAATAATGATTTGAGGAACAGTGCAACATTATATCTTTACTTTAAGATGTGCCGAGAATCCATCGCCATGTTGAGGTTTAAGGTCGGCGTCGAGTTCGCCACACAAATAGAGTGCCAATTTTTTGCGCACTCTATATATGTGACGAAACTCCTTGTTAGGCATATCGAATGGGTTGCATGCATCCCTTATGGCCCGTCGTTGCAGTTTTCTTTCCTCTTTTTCTTCAATAGCAGCAGCTGCCAAGAAGAAATGGTATCTTGCCATCCCTACAAATAATGTATTGATAATATTATATGTAAATAAATGGAATCCAAATTATATATATTATATTGAAAAAAAAAACATACTGATATTTAACTCCAAAAACTGGTATATTTCAAAATTTATATTCCATAAGTTTTTTTCGCTAATTTTAGCAGAACAAACGAAAGATGTACTATCCTCACAAAAAGACCTTAAACCAAACTTCACGGTAGAATATGATGGAACTTGCATTAATTCTAACTTAAGATCACATCAATGTACCATATTCTGACAAATAAATACTTTTCATTTCATTTCATTGCAAATCCCCTTCTAGTATTCAAGTCCATGTGTTTCCACTTATCGTGCCCAGTGAGCACTACGATAAATTAATCAAAGGCTAGCCGTCAAAAATCGACTATATGTCTAATTATCCAACAATCGTAGCCATTTACCGGCTATTGCTGTCAAAGTGGACAAACGTGTATAAAAATGTATAAATCTGGACAAGTGTCATATATATCATTTAACTTATCCACTTATCATCAAATTTTAAGGGGGAAATTTAGACAAATGACATATTATCCAACGACCATGTTATGCAGTATATCATTTACCGGCAATCGTTGTCAAAAGTGGATAAGACGTCAAAACTGGATAAAATGTCAGTTTTATCATCATTTATACAGCTATATCATTTATACAGTCGAGCATCATAGCCCGGCTGAGTTCTATTTTACATCTAACAGCCATTTTAAAGCATTAACGTGAACCATAATAATGGTTTATTAATCAGCCAATATCGCTTGAAGCTGTTTTTAGCGCCTTAGGTTCTACAATAACATTATAAAGCAGTAAAAAAATGCCAACAGCAGTATTATAGCATTAACGTTAATCCATATAGAGCTGGCATGTTTAATGATCACCTGAGTTCTATTTTACATCTAACAGCCATTTTAAAGCATTAACGTGAACCATAATAATGGTTTATTAAACAGCCAATATCGCTTGAAGCTGTTTTTAGCGCCTTAGGTTCTACAATAACATTATAAAGCAGTAAAAAAATGCCAACAGCAGTATTATAGCATTAACGTTAATCCATATAGAGCTGGCATGTTTAATGATCACCTGAGTTCTATTTTACATCTAACAGCCATTTTAAAGCATTAACGTGAACCATAATAATGGTTTATTAATCAGCCAATATCGCTTGAAGCTGTTTTTAGTGCCTTAGGTAGCAATAGCACTATTTCAGTCTACATTAATCCTACTGGTATACCGGTGAATCTATAAAGGACTACTTTATAGACAATGGCACTACAATGTTAAATCAAATGTCTTCTCTCTGGCCTCCGGCTCGATAATTGTTCACGTGTAAGTAGTCTTACTGCCGGGGGCATTAATTAGCATTTTTAAAGGTTCACCCGGCTGCTATGGACCGACGCCATTGTGTACATATTTTATAACCTAAAATCATGATTCTACGGGCCTATTTATAAAGTAATATATACGTATATAACCGTGATATCACTTAAGTTAATACCCCATACCAATGCTTAATATGTTAGTTATGTGAGATTCGCCCTCTTGTAGGAATTTACAATTGTTTTGGATATTCCACACATATCATTATCTTACACTTTTTATTAAATCCTCAACGTATCGAGGGCGCGTAAAAAAAGTCAATTAAACATATATAGACATTTACAGTAAACTTTATTGCGCACTAATATTTGATGCATAACATAAATTACACGAGTCAGTAACTTACCTTGTTTTTATAAATGTTCCTTGCTGTTGACAAAAATATGGCGTCACTCACTTAGTTTCTTTTCTTATAATTTCGTCCATCCATTAGTAAGATAGAGTATGGAAATTACAAATATAACTTTTTGTACTGGTATTAAAGATGTTTTTGCAATGATGTAGGGTTTATTTAAGATCTGTTTGCTGACATTTAAGTAGCTTTAATAGTGCTTTTACTACATTCTAATGCTTATTTAATGCCTTTGTAATGCCATTAACATTCACATTATCAACAAAACGGCTAGTATAAAGCTTCTGTAACGGAATTGGTAACTTCCTTAACCATAATAATGCTTTTTAAGTGCGGCTGGCAATTTCATTAACCATAATAATGCTTCTTTAATGCGACTGGCAATTTCCTTGACCATAGTAATGCTTCTTTATTGCGACTGGCAATTTCCTTGACCATAGTAATGCTAATATAATGTGCCTGTAATGCTAATTGGCAACTGTGTGAACCTTTTTAGGATTCATAGCCGTAAAGCTTGTGCCCAAACAAGAGTTATATCGGCCCTATGGACGTCCATAGGGCTGATATAGGGCTAGCCTTATAATGCAAAAAGCATTCAGAAATGCTGTAAGACGGTCGTTATAATGCTTTGCTGTGTTACTTGGGTGGCCACGGTAACCTTTACTAATGGTGTGGAGCCATGCAACCGAGCTGTTTCATGTTTTAACTACGTTTCAGCTAACTGGAATGTTCAAGGCAAAGTGTGGCAATGTCATCATTAATGCCAAATTTCTGTGAAAATATGCCGTTTATAATGACTCACTTTTGTTATAGTAGAGTTAGCTTAGACCGACTTTATATTAGTTAACATACTTAAGGCGAATGTTCTGTTAGTAACTAGGAATTCTCTGGCCACGGTAACCTTTACTTACGGTGTGGAGCCATGCAACGGAGCTATTTCGTGTTTTAACTACGTTTCAGCCAACTGGAATGTTGGAGTGTTTCAATCGACAAGATGCTCAATAACTTATAGAATTTCGTAGAAAAGAATGGTCATTTCTGTGATTCGTGTCTGTTTTAGACTAAGGATTTTACGCATATATGTAGACGATATTCACATGTAATGTAACATATAAAAATCTGATTCAAACTAAATGGTTGTCAGTATCAGAAACGAAAGTTGATTAGTTCGAGAATTTCTGTTTTGCCCTATGGTTGACTGGTAGAGAATACCTTAAGGCATTAAATCCGCCATTTGTACTTATATTTTATTGTGCAATAAAGTTTAAAATAAAATAAAATATTGAAAGGTAAAATGTTCCTTCAAACCGGTCTTGTCATCTCTTTCTGTTCTTTTTTAGGGTTCCGTACCCAAAAGGTAAAAACGGGACCCTATTACTAAGACTCCGCTGTCCGTCTGTCTGTCACCACAGGCTGTATCTCATGATCCCTGATAGCTAGACAGTTGAAATTTTCACAGATGATGTATTTCTGTTGCCGCTATAACAACAAATACTAAAAAGTACGGAACCCTCGGTGCGCGAGACCGACTCGCACTTGGCCGGTTTTTTAATGTTGTTAAGTAGGTATAATCGTCCCATAATAATAATAAAACGTTTATTTATTTAGATAACAAGATCCATTTTTGTTAGTAATCTACAAACTAAACCTAAAAACTATGTTAGTATTCGTACCTCACTAATGACAACGTATTTTTAATTAAGTGTTGCATTATTGAGCACTCATTCCTTACAGCTATTGTGTTCAAGAGGCTGTTTGGGCTGTCACGTATTCTGTTCAGAAGCGATGCCATCTTTTTCCGCAGCAGAGCATTGAAACTGTCTACGCGTAATGGCAGTGGTTCAAATTTTAAAATGATTCGGCTGTTTATCCAATATATTATGATTACAAATATACTGTATGTATAACGTATCTTACAAATTCCGAATGTTTATGCACGAAGTAAGAAAATTTACATTTTCATCAAAGGATTGCGACAGATACGAGCTTGAGACGGTAAAATGTGGAAAAAACGGTTTTTTTCAGCGGTTCAAGTCGTAATAAATGAGCTAAGAATTTGCAATCCTTTCTTGCCAATCTCCTTCATTGTCTTCAATTGCCTTCTTAATGTGAACGTTTTTCTTTGGAGCCAATAGCAGAATAAGAGTGCTCAATTTCACTGAGTTATTTTAGGATAGAATATTATAGGATAGAGGGAGTACCCTAGTAGTATCATAGTAAATTTTGTAGTTACAGTAAATTTACTGCCATCTATCGACACACGATTAAAACTAAAAATAAACATATCATAGAATGTATATATATATCTGTATATGTATATATGTGTCTTTATATGTATATATATATTTTAATTATATATGTACGTATTATACCTATGTATTATTTATATTACTTGTATTTGTTTAGTTGCATGAGTTGTGTAAAATACCTACTTTGTTTTGTAATTACAACGTGATGTTGCACCGCCTACAAGTTGTCTGCTTTGCCCGAAGGTTGACTGGTAGAGAATGCCTTGTAGCATTAAGTCCGCCTTTTGTGCATTTGTATTTTCTTTTGTGCAATAAAGATTAAATAAATAAATGTATATCATGGATGGATGATGGATGATGATGATGTATATGATGGTATATATATGGTTAAATGATTTTTTTTTATTTGTATTTATAATTTTTATATGATTTTTTGATGTTTTTTCACTCATATGTGTTAAAATTGTTAAATATCAAACGAAACCGTCAATGCCATCATTGCCATCTAAACGAGAATAGGCCAATGGTTAATATTGGTGGTAGCGCCATCTGTGCGAGAATCAAATTTAAAATTGCCTCGATGATTATTAGTTACCTGTGGAAAGAAAAGTACAGTCAGCGATAAAAGCTTGTACCAAAAATGATATTTTTATCAAAAACTTATTGTAGAATACTAATACTTTATTTTATATTTGCGAATTGAAATGAACGCAAATATTTATTTATATAGCTCACGTCACTGTTCCAGTACAACTAATCTTTCAATTAGGTACGTCACTGTCGTAACATAAGTCTTTACCAGTGAAATAAAACTATGAAAACGGATTATATCGCGTATATTGAATTTATAATACATCCCGACGTTTCGAACCCTTTACAGCGTTCGTGGTCAACGGGTGACTACCGTCAGTCAATATACGCGATATAATCCGTTTTCATAGTTTTATTTCATGAGTAACTATCGCGGAAACCGAAGACAATATTCTTTACCAGTGATCTCCACGGACAATCTTATTTAAAACACAATTTATACAATATTTAACACTCAATATAATTACTTTATCGAACAAGATTGTGGCATTTAAGTCAGGTCCAGTCATGTCCAAATTAAGATTTTTGTTCGGAATCCCGCGGTGTGGCATTCAGCCCACACAATGAGTTTTTATAATCCTTACGTCTATACACTGCCACTGCCCTTAAATGACGCATGTTCACAATACAATTACTATAAGGTACCTACAGTTAAGGTCTAACGGCTCAATTCGAACAATGCTTCTGAGAGATCGCTGCAGTACGATCAGACAGATCTTTATCGTACCGATGCGATAGAGATCAGATCCATATTTAATCTAAATCTAATTCTGAACCTATTATTAAAATACGCCGGCAATTATAATCGCGAAAAAATTGTAAGCGTCCTTTTTAATCCAAATATTTAATTATTAGTAATCTGGTCATAAACAGATACCTACACACTTTTTTACTTTATTCCAATGACATAAGCCGATAGTGTGTACAGGTTTATAACCGTAACGTTAATGTCTTGCATTCTAAACAAGCCATTAACCAATCAATGATCATTAAGTTGATTTACGACTTACGACAAACCCAATCTGGCGCAAAAAATCTTAATTGTAAGACGTATTTAAAAGCGTACCAAGATAATTAAGTATATTGTTTTGTAGATAAAAGTTCTAAATAATAATGACGCCGATAATTTTAGGTATACAGGTTTGGTCAAAAATACTTTGGTCTTTTACAAAATGTCATTAAACGTCAAACGTCACACTAGCGTCTTTTGAGCGTCGGCGTCAGCGGCCATTAGTCAGCGCTATGGAAAATGGCGTCGTTGCGCAGTTGCGCCAACGTTGCGTCAAGTACGCTAGTGTGGGGTCTCTCTTAGCTGTGATAAAAAAATACACACACATTTGCAACCGCGCGCAAACGCTTGTTAATATCAACAATATGCCGCAGTTAAAAAAAAAACCTTATTTTTGGGCCACAGTATAAAATCGTCTTGTTGTGTGCGTGGCCTTTTTTTACTGTGCAGCAAGTGTCCTGAGTGGGAATTTGGGAATATATTACCTACTAGGAACGTAGGAACACGTACTACAAGTTAGGATCGGTACCTTGAAGTAAATTCAATTAGCAAAGAAATCTAGAAAACTTTCTTTAGCTCTTTTTGACGTCGCCTATTATAAGTAATTGAATTATATTAAAGTGCTCTACATTTGATAAACTTAATATAAAGAGCAATTCAACAAAGAACTACTTACTTATTATTTTCTCTCTTTCAAATTGTTTTGCCCCTCTACACATAACAATCTTAACAACAACCATCGAAAAATAATAAAAATTACTTAAGGAAGATTCCCCGTAAGATACTGGGCCCCAAAATTAGACCGGATGGAAGCTGGACAGTCCTTAGGAACCATGAGATTGAAGACCTGGTGGCTGAACCTAACATCATAGGATAGACTAAAGCCCACAGATTCCGTTGGTTGAGCTATCTTGAGAGAATGGATGAGGATCAGAACGTGAAAAGAGCATACCTGGGCCGCCCAGCAGGAAGACGTCCTATTGGACGCCCCAGTGGTATCGCTGGTGCGACATGGTGGAGGCGGATCTGCGCGAACTTCAAGTCACCAATTGGCGAGAGGTCGCACAGGATCGAGAAAATTGGCGCTGTCTTGTGTCGGAGTCCAAGTCTCATTTTGGGTCGCTGAGCCAACGGAGTAAGTAAGTAACCGTACTTACCGTGTTCTGGCGCAAAAATATCTGATGATTCCTCGTAGAGACGCGAAACACGTGTCGAGTTTTGTAGGTACTTTTGGTGGTGGTTTAGTGTATTTATTTGCGTACCTATTTATTTTTGCGGTGAGAGGTTGAAAATTAATTACATACAAAAATGCAACAGGTTAGCACTAACTGACTAGCGCGTATCGTTATTATTTCGCGGTTTACCAAAGTAGATTTTTGTTTTAATTTAAATTCAAACTTACTTTCGAAAGACTGTTATGAGTGTTGACAATCTGTACCTACTAATTTTATGAATGCGAAAATTACTTTGTCTTCTTGTTACCATTTAAGGTTAAACTATTGTACCTACAGAGCTTAATGAAAATTAACATGTAGAAAGCTCAAACCCCTGAGATGGACAATTTATATGCAATGCAAGCGAAGCGGTAGGCACATCTAGTGCAAATAATACGTAAATGTTAAATCTAAATGTAAATAATATGCCTCTTAGTGCTTAGTCGCACATCCCACTGCTGAACTTTCGAAATTAAATTCTTCCGAAAACCTTTGGTGTGTGTGTGTGTGTGTCCAGATTTTCTACCCAATATGGGATTATTTCGGTGCCCACCGTTCTTTCACTCATCAGGGCTGTAGTAGCAGTAGTAATCAATTTATTGTACACAACACAACACAACAAAACAAAAACAACAACAAAAGAACGCCTCAAGGCGTTAATTAAGCCATTTGTACTCTTTTTGTGTAAATTTGTGCAATAGGTTTTAAATGAATAAATAAATAAAAGAAAGAAATAAAGACACAGGTTTACATAAAAATTACAAAAATAGAGGTACAAAGGCGACTGGGGATGTCCTGCCCAGTTCCACTTATTTACCCAAGCATATTCTTTGATGCCATTAATTAGTCTTTTTATTCGTGCTGCCTGTGGGTGAACTATACTCAGCGGGCAGTCAGTGCCTTAAGGGTGCAATATAACAACACGCTCAGGATGCTGTTGGGATTGCCCAGGTATTGTAGCGCTTCGGGCATGTTTGCGGAAGCGCGAGTAGACGGCTTCCATGCCATTATTCGGAAGCGGGTCGCCTCCATCATGCGCCGTGTGCGCGAGAGTAACAACAGCATACTGGGCGTGATCGCTAGCAGTTTAGACTCCCCCATAGCGAGACACTGGAACACCCTTCATGTGGTGAGTTGACCTGACGGAATTTTGTTGACATTATTAATATTTATTTTGTATGTGTTGAATTTTTGTAATGTGCCTTTTTATGTGAGTTGTGTGTGTAATGACTGAAATTTTAATTTAATTTAATTTAATTTGATTTAATTTTAATTTAATTTAATTTTTAGATTTGTTTGGATGTACCTATTTATTGTTGTTTTGATTGTGCTCGTGATTTTAATGTAATATGGATCTTGTTATCTGCAATAAAGAAATATAATACAATTACTAACTCACTATCCATCAATGCGTCACTTTCGTTTTACAAGATACAAAAAGCGTAACCAAACAAACAAACCAAGAAATGAATTGCCTGGGTGATGCCTGATCAGTCCTACGAATCCCAATGGAGCATTTTTGACGACCGGTCTGGCCTAGTGGGTAGTGACCCTGCCTGTGAAGCCGATGGTCCTGGGTTCGAATCCCGGTAAGGGCATTTATTTGTGTGATGAACACAGATATTTGCTCCTGAGTCATGGACGTTTTCTATGTATTTAAGTATTTGTATAAGTATTATATATATCGTTGTCTGAGTAACCCACAACACAAGCCTTTCTTGAGCTTACCGTGGGACTCAGCCAATTTGTGTAAGAATGTCCCTATAATATTTATTTATTATTTATTTATTATTCCACGGGCTGTCCCGTACAAACGCATTTTATTTCATGTATTACAATTTATTTATTCGGCGTTTAAAGCAGACTGTTATTTGTGTGTGCATATTTCTGAACATTTGTCACAGAAACAGAAACAAATCTTCAGAAAATTCGCGTTTGTACGGGACAACCGTAGACAATTTCATGGAACGCTTTATTCCATTGCTTGCACTTGCAGTCAAATATATTATTCCCTCAAAACGCCCTTGTTGAAATGGGCAAATCATTCCACATCAAAGTAGCTTGTGTAAGCCTAATTGAAACGTCAGCCGCCTTGAAAGTGCGGTTTCTGGTACGAATAATTGAATACAACTATTAAAGCCTTTATGGCTGGGCCGTAATGATCACTTGACACACTAGATCTAGCATAACTGCAATCCCGCGCATAGTCCCTCGTAATTTCACGTGGTGATAAAATGGAGTTCGGCCGCGCTAATTAAGTTTTCACGCCAATGGCTACGTCAAACGTTCCCTTGAATTCAAACGTGATTTAAGGCTACTATATAACTATTTTTATGTTATATAACATTTTAAACTTTCGCGGTTTGAACACATTAAATCACATTTACAAACGGGTCTATCGCGAATTTATTTTGTTACCTGTATTTACCGACGTTTCGACACAGGTTTCACTGGTCGTGGTCGCGGCTAACTGACGTCCCAGCAACTTTTACAACAACTTTTATGTTTCAAACAGTTATGATCTATATTTAGAAATTAAAACTATATTTCTTCCTGTTTCTAGAACAAATTAAGCCTCAATGTAAAATATTTCTGTGAATAGTAAAAAATGGTTTCGCATGCGGCTAAACATCTTCACATAATAAATGCTGAAAGGTGCGACTCGCGATTGTATACTCGTACTTCATAATAATGTCAGTGGCGATGCGTTTATGGAACTCGATTCCCAATGGCTTGTCTTATCGTAAAAGCGGGCTAAATTATTCCGGATTGTTCAATGACAGCTTAACGCGCTGCTACTGAAATATGGCTAAACTGGTTATATAGATTGTGGTGAGTGCGAGTCCTCATGTACGATACATAATGCATGTTCTATTATGAGGTAATCTGTGAGTCGTAAAGACGTCCAACGCGTAAACTTGATTGATGGTAGCTGCTTTACAATTTGGTCAACTCGAATGGGCTGTTTTTCACAGGCTTTTATTTGCCTTTACGTGTCACGTCGGTGATCAAATTTTACGGTTTGATTTTGACCTATTTACCTATGACGGAAGTTAGTAAGGTGTCGGTAGGAAGTGAGGTAGAATTCAAAATTCTAATATTTGTTCCGTGAGCGTAGACAGATAGACGACAAGAACATAAAAAAAAAAATATACACATTTATTCTTTGATTACCTGGGCTCAAGCTAGTTTATCATATGTCAATAAAATGATGCCTGAGTTATTATATTATTCATACTTACTTACTCCTCTGGCGCAGCGACCCAAAGTGTGTCTTGGCCTCCAACACGACAGTTCGCCACTGATCCCGGTCCTGTGCAGTTTCTCGCCAGTCTTGGAGGAAGATTCTCCGCAAAATCCTCGGTCCAACGCAGAGACCCGATGGCAGTTGGAGAATCCGCAAAAACGCCGAAATTGAACAATTAGTTGCTGAACCAAACATCATTGGTGTGACAAAGGCGCAAAGGCTTCGGTGGCTCGGCCATCTGGTGCGAATGGGATTATATTATTCATATTCATAGTATTTATTATAAATTATTTCTAATACTATAACAGGTCAAATCATGATACAATTTATTTATTAACTGTAAATGGGTTAATAAAATAAAATAATTTACTAATTTTTTTTAAATTCGTCATTACTTTAGAACGCATGCTCAAGAAGCCAACTTTTTAGGGTTCCGTACCCAAAGGGTAAAAACGGGACCCTATTACTAAGACTCCGCTGTCTGTCTGTCTGTTACAGATAGACAGACAAACAGACATGTCTGTCTATCTGTCCGTCTGCCACCAGACTGTATCTCATGAACCGTGATAGCTAGACAGTTGAAATTTTCACAGATAATGTATTTCTGTTGGCGCTATAACAACAAATACAAAAAACAGAATAAAATAAATAATAAGCTATAACAGCAAACGTGATTTTTTTGCCGTTTTTTGCGTAATGGTACGGAACCCTTAGTGCGCGAGTCCGACTCGCACTTGGCCGGTTTTTTAGTTAGTTATTATTAGTTTTATTTTAACCAAATAAAGGGTGCTGCTATACATTTCGGGCTTATAAATTTGTTGTTATTATCTTATTGTTTGAAAACAACAACTAAGGTGAAATTTAACGCAGATTTCTGACAACAGGATTTATTTACCTCGAACTCTGATTGATTTTAATTACAGGTTCTTGGAATAATAATAATTAATCTATCTTTAGCCTTTTACTTACTGTTATATTGTAAATATACAAATGTTATGGCTTATCGCAATAATAATGAAATAATTCCTTTGAATGTACAGTCGAGTTCATAAATATGTATACATTTTTTCACCTTATTGCAATGGATTAAGGTGAAAAAATGTATACATATTTATGAACTCGACTGTACGTGACACGGGTAGGAAAGAATATGTATTGCTATGACTAACGTTGCTAAATTAAATTATGATGACCATAACTAGTTTACAATAGTAATGCGTAATGTCGATATCTATGTAAGACTAGTGGAAGTTATAGGACTTGCTCAAACACATTACATTTAAAAACACACTAGCTTTTGCCCGCGACTTCGTCTGCGTGGAATAAGTAACAGCAGCTAGAGTAAGTTTAGCGCCTGGAGAAAGTCTTATAGCAATCATTCAATTTGAGCATAATACAAATTATACAAGGCAACTCATTAAATATCTCAATTCCACCATGATTCCACCCCGCTTTTCACCCTCTTAAGAGATGATTTTCGGAATAAACACTATCCTATGTCCTTCCCCGGGAATCAAACTATCTCTATACCAAATTTCAACTAAATCGGTTCAGCGGTTTAAGCGTGAAGAGGTAGCCGACAGACAGACACTTTCGCATTTATAATATTAGTATGGATTTGATGTACAGGTAGGATGAGGTGTTTATTAAACAAATTGCGACATTAATTATTTGTGTAATTATTTTTTGTTGTCAATTAAATCTTTGCCCAATTATTGCATAAGATGTTTCGTGTTTTTGCTGTATGTAACTTTTTAACACAGTTTATTTATTATTATTTATTTTAGTTTACATAATACTTTTTTTTCAGTGTAGTTAAATTTAGATATACTTGCCTAAATAGAGTATTTAATGTTGACTGCTCAAACTTAACATATGTTATGATATTAAAAAGGTAAATAGAAGCACCAGAACCTTCATGCCTCATAACCGTAACACCGAAAAACGTCACGCGATTGTTCACTATATTTGTTTTACTCGTAAATTCCCTTAATTGTCCCCGGCAAGCTCGGCCGAATTTCACCTTCCCGTACAAACGGAGTTTCATTCTCATTTTAAAACTACACCAACAAGAAATACATATATTTTTTCCACGTCTACGAATATCAACGCCTCTTAGAAAAACATGATCATGTAAGGAGATTTTTCGCCTTCTGGCTCAGGGAACCGCCTCCACTCAATATAAACAATTTGGGCCGTTACTCGCCTATACCTTTAGTTTAAAATACCATAAAATACATCTGATGGTCACCCCAATTTAGGCAATTTAGTAGTTTACGTTGTTAAGTTAGTAACTTTTAAGGGTTTAACATAAATATAGGTACTCCAAGTGTTTATTATGTAAACTGTACGTTAAGTTTAAACCAATGTATACCTAAGTTATACAGTAACGTAGTGCGAAATTTATCGATGTTTTTTGAATTTTAACACTTATAGGGTCAACACCTTAGTGTAAAATACCATGAAGTCAGCCTGGTGGTCACACCATCCATATCCATATCCATACTAATATTATAAATGCGAAAGTCTGTCTGTCTGTCTGTCTGTGTGTTCCCTCTTCACGCTTAAACCGCTGAATCGATTTAGATGAAATTTGGCATAGAGATAGGTTGAGTCCCTGAGAAGAACATAGGATAGTTTTATCCCGAAAATCATCCCTTAAGAAAGTAAAAAGCGGGGTGGAATTGAGATAATTAATGAAGTGTTGCTAATTTGTGTGCATAATATGCTCAAATTGAATAGACTTATAAGACTTTCTCCAGGCGATATTCTTACTCTAGCTGGGGTTACTAAGTCCACGCAGACGAAGTCGCGGGCAAAAGCTAGTTATTCAGTAATTTAGTCAGTCAATTTTAAGAGTCATACAACTCATACACAGCATTTATTTAGGCAGTATTTAAGACCGCCTGTTGTTACCTAGTCTTAAGCTTGTATTTCGCTTTCTGTGTATTTTTATTTAACTTTATGGTGCACAATAAAGAACATTTGTATCGTTTTCAAGCAAAAGGTACCACATTGTCGATTGCCATAAGGACGCTCTAACAGTTTTGTATAAACATACAAGCAATTTTCTTCCTTATGGTAAGCGACAATGTGGTACCTCTTGATTGAAAACGTCACATTTACTTACTTAGGCACTCACAGGCTGGCCCAAAAGTACTGATATTGATGCATTAAAATTTGTTCATAATTTAAACAAATATTTGCGTTTGTGTAACAAAGCTAAAGGAAAATCATTATCATCATCGATCGTGACCCAAAATGGTCCCGCCGGAAGATCAGCGCTGACCTTCGGTTCAGCATTATGCTGAGGCGAGACCATTTCGTGGTAAACTTCAACTCCTACCTATTTTATAAGTTCCTATAGCTTTAGTTATACTTTTGTATGTAATTTTAGTTTTAAGTTTATCACGAATAAAACATTTGATTGATTGATTGAAAATATTTTGAAGATAATGCGTTTTAGTTAAATGATTGAAGTTTTGCCCTCTGCCCCATCTAGGGGATATAGGACCATAAGTCAAGTCATTAAAGTTTTAATTTATAATTTTATAACAGACGTGACAGTAAGAATTTTTGGGCCATCCTCTATATTCTAGCTGTCACTGAAAGACCGTCATAAATATAAAACTACACATAAGTAATTTAAACCGTAGGTTGTAAAGTGATCAAAGTCACCTGGCGCGACCGCGGCCCGCCCCCCGCCCGCAGGCATCGCCAATCACGAGGAAATTAGGCGCAAATCAATAATTTCCCGCCCGACTGTCCGAGCACTAATGGGCTTGATGGACTCGTCTCCGTTTGTACAGTCGGCAGCAAAAGTAACGGATAAAATAACGTGCCAAAGTATCTACCAATGACGTGGTAAGAGCGCGAGATTAGCTAAGGTTTAACACAAAAATTCTTTGCGGTGTTGCTTGCGATATAATTTAAATTTTTTGTGCAAAAATCCACGAGTGCTACAGTAGGTAGCGTAGAGCGTAAAACTGGACCTCCGGAGCCGTCTTTCCCCGCTCCCTTTTTGTGGTTAGCCAAGAGTTAATCTCGTGGCTAGGGTATTAGATCGTGATCCAAGGAACAATCGTGCCTGAGCACTCTGAGCAGGCGTGGCTCACTCTGCGATTTCGTCGCGTCGCTACAAGTACATGCGGCCCACACCAATTTTGGTGTCTATTAGCCACAGTAGTTCCCGCGCACCGCTACGGAACGGACGCCTGTTCACGCTTGCGCCACCTAGCGGTCATATATGTCGTAATAGACGCGTTTTGTTTATTCTGTGGCCTGAGAAAAGTGCATACTTAGGTACTGCACTTACTCCTACTAGGTTCCTACATGTTCGGAGTCGGTATATTTTTTAACGGTAGTCTTATTCACGTATGATGCAGACTGTATTATGGTCGAAACATTCGCTCATTCGTACGAGTAGTTATACCTTATTGCAACATAATAGTCTCCCAACAGTTAAGTGTGTAGTTAGTACCTCGTTACTGGCTTAATAGAGGGACATGTTAGTTTTGAGATTTCGATGTTTGAATACCGATATGAATGATAAGTAATCTGCTTGGCCCTATGGCTAACTTGTGGATAAAAACACAAGTAATTAACGATAGAGGCATCCGCAGAAAACAGGCGGTACTCTTTACACTGCACACCTCAAAAAAGAAACAGTGGCAGAAAAAATAAGTGATTAACGATAGAGGCAGAGAACAGGCGGTCTAAAAACCGATCTGTTCCAGATAACCATTAAATACGTCATGTGTACTGACATTATTGTACTTAGAGCAGTAAAGTTTATTTTGTCTTCGAAACCCCTTAGGTACCCGGCTACCTCTATCATTGGGCTTTGTTTGAGCTACCGTACAAAGTGCTTAATTTGCTCCAAAATTCAAAATTTGCATCAATATCATCTAGCATCCACATGTACACAATTTAATAGTGCAATCGGCGAGCCAATATTCTTCAATTTAATTTTTGCGTCGACACCACCTGATGAAATTGTCAGTTTAATCGGATTGGGAGAAAAATTGTCCCGTGTCGACTGGTCTTAATAGAGGATTTGTTCAGATATTTGTGAACATCGCTTTAATATACTTATCTGATGTCGAGTGAACGGCACAAACAAAGTTTGTATCAATTTAATAAATTTGATTCCAATAAAAGTAATAAATAAAATGGATGGTTTTTGCCGAGACGTCATATTTCCGACACGTCTAGACGCATTACTTACCTTTCGTACCTTCCACCAATGAGTATATAACAAGATAGAGCGGTACTGTCATAGAAAATTTTGTAACCACTGTAAATTCACTGCCATCTATCGACATACTTTAAAAATAAAAATGAAGATTTATAAAAATACGTTAAAATGTATTTAAATATGGATAAATGATTTTTTTATTTGCATTAATTATTTTTATATGATTTTGACCCATGTTCTTTAACGAGTATGCGTTAAAATTATAAATAACAAACGAGAAGGCCAACGCCCTCTATACGAGAGTAGGCCAAAGCTAGTGGCGCCATCTGATCAAGAATCAAATTTTCGTGATTTTCGATGCACGTTTTTTCCTTATACTGTATCCATCTATTACGGAGTTATATCTATCTTTGCTTCCACTATACGAGATTAAATTTACAATTTCGTGCTGTATTATTAAATTTAAAAACTTACCCACAATTTATATCCATTATAACAAAAGCATGCTATAAACGAAGCCTGCTAATTAAAACTCAACTCATCGCGTTTTAATAACTTATCGTAATAAATTATTATGCTATGGTGTCGTGTGTTGCAATTTAAAATTATTAACCGCCATTGCGCGGCCAACAAGCCGATTCGAATGTACACTGTTATCAGAATGACATTTGACTGATGTCATTCAAATATCGTGCAATTTATTCGTTATTGACATTTATACTTCACGCATCGAATGATGATGATCACTATGCCTATGGAGAATATATGGGGCATTTTCTATGAAAAGGGACCTTATTGTCGATGGCGCTAACGCCGCACAGCGTCGCGCGGCATTGTATTTATATCGGAGCATCGTTTATAATGGCGTAAGCGCCATCGACAATAAGGTCCCTTTTTATAGAAAATACCACATATAAAGGAGTGAAATCTCTTATGGCCTAACTGTTGCAAAAGAGACCAGCTTTCAGCTTTAAATAATAGTTCCTAATCTCTCCGGTGGCGCTAGGTAGGCTCTGCGGTATGACATGAACCACAGAGGTGATAGAGATATAATAAAGAGATATGCCATATGGGCCTATATGGATCATCATTGGACAGATAAATAACATGATTGGGTATTTCAAATATCATTCTGATGTCAGTGTACGTTCGAATCGGCCTGCAATTCTGTTAAAAACTGCTCAGGCTCGGCATTCTTGCCATTACGTTAACGAATGACGTGGAGCGACCGAAAAAGGAATGGCCGTTTGCCTTGTTCGGTGCCAAATTTTAGCATACTACTTTTTAAAGAACTTCAGGGGGAATATTTTCTGTTGCTGTTATGTCTCGTTTTCAAGGTAACAATGTACTGTTTGGAAGAAACGTTGTAGGTACATGTAACGTCCTACTGACATGCTTAGCCCATTATCATAAGTCCATAACATACCATAGGTACCATACGTAAGACAGACGACGCAACGGAGCCACGCTGTTAGTTATGTCGTCGTCCAAATCTAATGTTTAATTTGTCTTTGGTTTTTATTTGTAGTTTTGTTTTGTTTCCTTGTATTCTTATTTTGTAGTTTCACTGTGCCTTGGTTTTTACTGTAATGCTGTGTTACTTATTTGAGTAATAAATATATAAATAAATTACGAAAAGGGCTTATAACTCATTAGCCACCAAAATCATCTTTTGTAAATTGAAATCCCTATTAAAATAAATGGCGCCTTACTGCATAACTGCAGAAAAGAAACAATTTTAATTTGTTAATTATGTTAAAACCGATAGCAGTAACAGTAATAACTTTTACAGTATATATGGTGCTACTTTCTCGCACTAGTGCGTAAAAGAGCACTTTTCGTGCATATGTCGAAAGTTTAAAGGGCCATATATACTGTAAAAGGTTGTACTATACACGTGCGAATAGGTAATTCGCAACTAGTGTCGATTTAAAACACTCCCTGCGGTCGTGTTTTAATTTATCGCCACTCGTTTCGAATTTCCTCTTTTCCGCACTTGTATCGTAAATAACTATTATTTAACAAGTCGAAAACATAAAAGACGAATAGGAAAATTCAAGTTTTACGCGCAAAGCGTTAGAAATTTTACTAAATTACTGTATTTCATACTGTACGTATAATTATTACTGTAATACAGTATGATTATTTGATTCATTAACTAACCTAAAACTGACAGGAACTTGATTAAGTTAATTGTCTCTCTATTAACTATTACGCATTATTAATTTGTCTATTACACGAATGATCGGTAGCACCAGCGATGTTATTAACTAAATTATTATAAGTACCATTATAATTTGGTCATAATTAGTAATCCATCACGAAATAGCTTTGGTAATAACAGAAAATGACGCTTAATGAAACAATTTGGTTGGTAAAATGGCTTTAGTACAATTACGTTTCTATAGAAATTTTGTTGTCATTTTCTGGCCACTGTAACGTTTTTATTTGTGCCTTCTACTCTCCCAAATATAGAAGTTAAGTGTATGCCTTTCTATCTATAGATATTATTTTACATAGGAAAAATAAAAAAAAAACAAATACGCAAAAACGGCAAAAAATCACGTTTGTTGTATGGGAGCCCCACTTAAATATTTATTTTATTCTGTTTTTAGTATTTGTTGTTAAAGCGCCAACAGAAATACATCATCTGTGAAAATTTCAACTGTCTAGCTATCACGATTCATGAGATGCAGCCTGGTAACAGACAGACGGACAGACAGACAGTCAGTCAGACAGACAGACAGACAGACAGACGGACAGTAAAGTCTAAGTAATAACCTTATCTAATACAAGATACTCCACTCTGTCATATTTTTTGGGGACTATAAAAAGACAACGAAAATAATTTTAACCCAGGCCAATTGTAAGCGTAGAGAAGATGTCAAGTCGTTTAAAACGATGATGAAATGAAAAAGGAAATAATCTATTTATGTTCTTTATTATTCCCGTGTCCTTGCTACAATCAACGGAAATAACGTAAATATGTGTCGAATTCTAATTCTGTCAAAGGTCCCACTTTGTCGCTTACCATAAGGACGAGTTTTTCGACTTAAAATACGTGGGTGTCGTGGGTGACCTATTATTAATATATTTAATAGGTACGAGATTTGCTTGTATCTTTATAAAAATAACATGTTAAAGTCCTTATGGCAAGCGACAAAGTGGGATTTTTTGCTTGGAAACGACACATATATGTGTATTATTATCCTCACATGGAGCATTGTAAAATTAATCATAACTTGAGCATTATTTATGAGGCAACCTTAAACATAAGCAGGTTAAGTTGGTCTCTTGACACCGCAATGTTCTTAAGGACCTTAAGTTCAAGTTATATTAGAAAAGTATAAAGGAATGTTTATGAATTAGGAATCAACGCGCCAGGTGCTTTTAGGCCTAGGGGAGGAAAACATCGATTTTCGCTAAAATAATCGCCTCATCGCGTTTTATGATTAAGGGGGAAAAGAAAGATAATTATTTGCTTGACGACTGCCAATGTTTCAAAAGCAGATGTTTGAACCGGTAAGGAATGGGCGACATTTCCTTGAGCGAGAATTATTACACGGGGGCCGATTGTGTTTTAAAAGGTTGATACGGTTTTAATCTTAATTTTTTTCGGTTATTTAATTTTTTAATTGACAAAGCATTTTATAGTGTTAGTGAATTTTTGTTAGATGAATTTGATAAGTAATGGTAACTGTGCTCAGCATGCAGCCACAGTTCATAAATGGAAAATTGTACGCCTTACGCACGGCACGACATAGTGATACAATGATTATGTGAGAATGAGAATGAGAATGAGAAATTTATTGATAACATTATTAAATAATCTTACACGTCACACAGCATACACATCATTATCACAATAATACATAATAGAGTAGATTATCACAATATTAAATTATTCAGTTATTTTACATTGTTTTAATGTGTTTGTGTGAGGCCTGTACTTATGTACCTTACCTATGTTGAAGAAATAAATGCTTTTGACTTTTGACTTTTGAATCTTATTTTGACACGACGTTGAGTCGTGTCATCAGGCCCCTGTTTCACAACGTTGACAATTGTCACCTGACAGGAACAAATCGCCATTTGCACCATTCCACCAACCCGAGGTTAACCGGTTAAGCCTGGAGTTACCATGGTTACCATTGGTTGAGACTGACGATTTAACAGGTTAACCCCAGGTTAGTGAAATGGTCAGGAAAATGTCTGTGTCAGTATCCTTACTACGAGTTTGACACTGACATATTCGCTAGCGACTACGTAAACTAACTCACAATGCATCTCCTTCGTAATGACATTGGTGCAAGCGAGATGCACTGCGTTTGAGCTGACGTAGTCGAGCGTGTGTCAATTGAAAGCGTGGTATAGGCCGCTGGCATCTCATGCGCATTAATAAGTGCGAACGAGAGGCCTTATAAAACGACTCCTGCGGGCTTAGCACGGTAGCATTTTTATCACCTGTCACTATGCCTGTCACTTTCGCACTTACATACTTGTTAGAACGTGACAGGCATGGTGACAGGCGATAAAAATGCTACCGTGCTAAGGCCGCTGATTGCATTTTCTTAGCACCAATTAGCATGAGCCGCTAACACTGATTGGTGCTAAAGGTCAAGGTCGGAGAGTCCGTCTAAGCTAACTTTGCACCGACTTGAACAGAAGGAAGTTAGGGAGTGTCATTATAAACGTGATATTTTTGTAGAAATTTGACATAACTGATCGTACTTTATCTTGGATACCTCAGATTAGCGAGGTAAGCAGGAAGATGTTTGCTTCAATGGGTTCACTTCGCCGACTAAGTAACTTCTTGCCACTCGCCACCAAAATTTCACAATCACTTCTTCTGCCTATATTAGACTACGCTGACATCAGTTATTTGGATCTTACTGAGGACCAGCTCATTAAACTTGAGCGCTTGCAAAATGTTTGTGTCAGATTTATATTTGGACTACGCAAATTTGACCATATTTCCAACTTCCGTGCCCAACTCAAGTGGCTCCCTATACGTCTTCGTCGAGATTCTCATATTCTAGCTCTTCTTTATAACGTTCTTCTCAACCCCTCTACTCCCCCATATCTTAAAGAGCGTTTTTCTTATCTCTCCTCCGTCAGGCCTTCACGGAAATATCTACTTATTCCCCCTCCATCCTCTACGAAATTCTACAATGACTCTTTTACTTTTCGAGCTGTACGGCTATGGAACAGCCTGCCGTTAGATATCAGGTGCGCAAAAACTCTTCAAAGTTTTAAAACCTTACCTTAAAATCATTACTTATCTCTTCCTTAATGTGCTGCTGTATATATATTGTGTATGTATGTGTATATATATTTATATATTTATTTGTGTTATATTATTTATTTATTTATCTAAAATTTACTATATGTACTGTCTGATTAATGTATGTGTAATTCCTGTTCCTCTAATTAATTCGTGCACTACCTGTTTATAAAAACTTTTGTTCTTCATATCCTGCTACCCTAAGGTTGTCTGGAAGAGATCGCTCACAGCGATAAGACCGCATGTTGCTACCTTTATTTACATTGTAAATCTGTTTTAAAAATTTTGTTTCTTTGTGGTGCAATAAAGAATATTTATTATTATTCTCTTTATTTATCTTTCATCTTAGGCTAGGTTTTTATAATATGGATATAAAAGTAAAATACAAAAACACTTATAAAACATTACAAAAAATATATAAACACATTATAAAAAACCTAACCTAGGGTACCGCCGGCAGCGGGGCAAGGCCCAAGCTGCCGGTGGTCAGGGCCGCAGAGAGAGGAACCGGCGGACTATCCGCGCCGTGTCCAAGATAACCGCCTTCTGCATCTGACCCTTGATCCAACCACCTAGCGAGAGTCTCTCAAGGTGTTGGTCGAGACTCTTCGCTATGAAACCGTTCGCTGAAACGACTATCGGGACAATGATCGTCGAATCAACATCCCACATGGCGGTTATCTCGTGAGCCAAGTCTAGGTACTTACTGGACTTGTCCTTCTCGGCTTTCACGAGATTCTCATCATGGGGGATGGTGATGTCGACGAGCACGGCCCGGCGCTGCGATCGATCTATTATCACAATGTCAGGCTTATTGGCTACAATAGTCCTGTCAGTGATGATAGATCGATCCCAATAGAGCGTGGCACGACCATTCTCGAGAACTGGCACAGGTAAATACTTGTAGTACGGTACTTCGCAGTCCACAAGGCCGTATAGAAGAGCAAGCTGCTGGTGAATAATCCTGGCTACGAGATTATGTCTGTGCAAGTACTCGCCGTTAGCAAGATGAGAACAACCGGAAATGATATGCCTGAGTGACTCTCCGGGACGGCGGCATGCCCGACAAATGTCGACCGTACCGTCCTTCAGGATATATTTCCGATAGTTGTTCGTCATCATAACTTCGTCCGCAATTGCACAGGCAAAACCCTCGGTTTCTCCGAAGAGGTCCCCGAATCGTAACCAGTTCACCGACGCGAGCAGGTCTACATCGGGTCCCGTGAGGGCCTTGTAGAACCGCCCGTGTAGCACCTTACTCTCCCATACCGCCTTGCGGCCCGCAGCACTTTGTACCACAGGTTTGTGCCAGTTCTCGTTTGCCAAGGAGAGCGGCGTGAAGTGCCTGTCCACTGCCACCACATCACGATGCATCCCACACTCGTTGTTAAGGAAATAATTCCTGAGATTGCACACCTCGCGGTTGTGGAGATCTTTGGCGTTAAGGAAGCCTCGACCTCCACACTTCCGTGAGATGTACAATCTCATAACTGACGAGCGTGGGTGTAGCATACGGTGTGTGGTGAGTAGTAGACGGACCCTCCGATCCAGGGCGTCCAGCTCGGTCTGAGTCCACCTTAGTATGCCAAAGGAGTATATGAGTATGGGCATTACCCAGGCGTTGAAGGCGCGCACTTTATTGCCTCCTGACAAAAGACTGTTAAGGACTTTTGTGAGCCGACTGAAAAAGCGCTCCTTCACCGACCGTCTAATACCCTCGCCCTCAATACCCAACGACTGTGACATACCAAGGTATTTATAGGTTTCTGATTCAGAGATAGATCTGAAAGACATTGTCTCAGAAAGTTGTAAATTTGTTGAATTTACAACCTCCCCCAGCTGTACATGCATAACCGCACACTTATCGACACCAAACTCCATTCTGATGGCGGTACTGAAAACTTCTGTGGTTTTCAATAGCACCATCAAGTCTTGGTTATTTGGCGCAAATAGCTTGAGGTCATCCATGTACAGAAGGTGAGAAATGACTTCACCCTCTCTCCGAAGCTGGCAACCTAACCCTGAATCCTTCAGCAGGGTGCTGAGGGGATTCAGAGCTAGGCAGAACCACAGGGGACTCAGACTGTCACCCTGAAATATTCCTCGCTCGATCCTTATAAAGTCCTGCGGGCCAGGGCGGTCATCTCCACCTCCTGGTTGACGAAGGACTGTGATCCACTGCCTCATACACGCACTTAGGAAGGATATTAAAGCTGCATCAAGTTTATACAGCTCCAATACCCTTCTCAGCCATGAGTGAGGCACCGAATCATAGGCCTTCTTATAGTCAATCCAGGCGGCCGAGAGGCCCCCCCTGTTCCGCCGAACTTGCTGGCATATGGTCATGTCTATGAGGAGGAGCTCTTTAGTACCACGGGACCCAACCCTACATCCATTTTGAGCGGACGCCAAAATGTTGTTAGCGACAATGTGCGCGTTGATTTTTGCTCTCAAAATGGATGTAAGGAGCTTGTAGAGTGTAGGCAAGCACGTGATGGGTCTGTAGTTCTTCGCTTCCGTGGTACTACCGGACTTGTAGAGCAGGAAGGTCACACCAGTTGTTAGGGAAGGTGGGAGGGAACCGAGCTCTAGGGCTTGTTGGAACTGCGTTGCCAACCGTTCGTGCGAGCATCGAAACCATTTTAGCCAGAAGTTGTGCAATCCGTCCGGTCCAGGACTTTTCCAGTTCTGGGCCGTACGGATGGCACAACTTACATCGTCGGGGCTGATGGTAATAGCACCCATAGGTTCGATGTTCTCGCACTCACGTTCGACAACGTCTATCCAACGGCCCTCCGTGTGTTCAACAGGCACTGACCAGATGCTACGCCAGAAATCAGTCATGGCAGTAGCATCCGGCAACCGCATGTCGGACACACGAGGATCGGCTTCCTCCCACCTTCGGTATACCTTCCTTTGGTCACTTTGAAAGAGACGATTCTGCTGGAATCGATCCACACGCTCTCTGTAGCGGCGAATACGGTTTGCCCATGCATAGACTTTCTGCTTTAGAAAGTCGATGCGCTCTGTGACATTGGCCATGTAGTCGCGGGGCCTGACATCCGTCCCCGCGAACGCCTGGTTCACAAAGCGCATTACTCGGGGGCGATTGTTGCCCCCCCTAAAGCAGATCAACTTTGCAATGAGAGTCCTAAACGAGCTGATACGTCGCTCGATCCGCGCTTGCCATGCAGGGACACCTCCGGCGGTCCTAGGTGCACGTTCAGCGTCCGGTAACTTGACTCGAGCAACACGGCACGCCGCGATGGCTCCGCAGTACATGATCGAGTGCGTATCTTCTAAATCTTTACTAGTCCGTAAATGTGGCTCTAGTAAAGCGTTTAGGGCTCCCACTAGCGCTAGATTGCGTCTATTCATAGGCAGACGTGGTAGTCGTGGCCTAGAGATGGTTGTGGCGCGATACTGCGTAATCGCCTCTTCCAAAGTCCTCCTCACTTGCTCATTAGCAGAAGTACTCACACTCGCACAGTCCCCATCGTCGGTATTAAAATCAACCCGCGGCGCCCCCGGTGCCAGGTCGGGTGCGGGCACCGGATCCGGCGATGTGGCGGGCAGATCTCGTACCGAGGTGGAGTCCGCGCGAGCAGAGAGAGCCTCCTGGCGAAGCTGATCAAGTGTCGCGTCATCCAACCGCTTTAACCGTTGAATGACACGCACCTGGTCCGATAGTCGCTGCTCCGATACGGTGATGGTAGGTTCAAGTGCCTGAAACAGAGGCAGCATCCTTGAACGATACGCGGACAGTCGGGTTCCCCCCTCTGTAACCCCATAGTAGGCGCGCATGACGTTCTCATTCATCGATTGAGTCCATCGCATGCGACGCACTACACCACCGGCAGCGGGAGCCGTGGGCGGGGCAGGATGTCCCGCAGGCCCCAAGCGTGCCGGCAGCGGTGGCCGCCCTCGTCGCGCAGGTGGTCGTGGCGGCGGCGGCGGCGGCGGCCCGCACTCGTCGCTCGACTCGCTGGTGTCGGGCGCGGTGGCGAATTCATCGCCCGACGACAATTGCGAGGAGACGGACGAGGCGGGCGAGGGTGGTGGACGTGCGTTGGTTGTGGTAGACGCTTGTGGACGCGTTTTACTCCGTGTGATCATTTTCTCTCTTTATCATTCGACCATTGTTTGTCGGCTAGTTTTGTACATATGTAGTTACATTTTTGCGGTCACGTATCCTTTGCGAGTGTCGCAAATGTGAAGAGGTAACTTTTCCACAAGAATGTACAAGGAAAATGTAGAAAAAGCCAGTAAAAACATATTTGATTAAAAAGAAAAGGAAAATTTTGTAAAAAACGCGTCTGACGTTGACAGCGTCATTTTTTTTTTTTTTTTTTTTTTTTTTATTATTATTATTATAACTGATGAAATCGCTACACTATGTCATTGCAAATGCCATAACGAGTTAGCTTGGTCCGATTCCACCAAAAATGAATGGTTTTCTGTAAAGTCGTTTTACGGACGATAATTTTTCGTGATAACGTCATAAGAAAACATTGATGAAAAGGACGTAACGTCACAATGGAGATCTGTCCACAACGTGACACTTTTTCGTGCATGCTACCGGTGTTCATCGATTTATAAGACGTTATCACGTCAAAAACACCCTATCAAATCGTGTAAGCAGAATCGGCCCCGTTGTTAAGAATTATGGTCGAAATGAAAGCAAAGTTCGAGTTTATAGCCAAGTATTTTGTCGACAGCTACGAATAAAATAAGTCTTAACGTCTCGTTAAATTTCAAGTATCTAAACGTTAAAATAAATGTAAATTTAACGATAAATGTAAAATCAGGTACTTGTTGATTTCGCTTGGCTCAATGAAGCTCAGGTAATTAACTTGGGAACAATTTGTTAAATAAACGTCAGGTGTATAGTAAATGTTTAGTAGAATTTATTAGCGAGTAGGAAGGATAACGGCTTTGAAATGGCGCTGCACGTTAGGAGGCTTTAAAATGTTTACATTTGTTTTTAATTGTCTAAATTATGTCAAAAGAGTATGTTCTCAATTTAGTGGTATGCTTTTTATTATTGTGTACAAGGCTTCACAAGGCATTAACATATTTTATTAAATAATATCATCCGTACTACCAAAGATAGATATAACTCCGTAATAGATGGATACGTTACTCTATGGTACTACATATACAACACAAGCCTTATTGAGCTTACCGTGGAACTGTCAATTTGTGTAAGAATGTCCCTATATTATTTATTTATTATTTATATCATAGAGTAACTTATACTAGAGCGGTACTGTCATAGTAAATTTTGTAACCCCAGTAAATTCACTGCCATCTGTCGACACACTTTAAAACTAAAAATGAAGATTTATAAAAATACGATAGAATGTATTTAAATATAGATAAATGATTTTTTTTATTTGCATTAATTATTTTTATGATTTTGACCCATGTTCTTTCACTGATATGCGTTAAAATTGTTAAATAACAAACGAAACCGTCAACGCCATCTATACGACTGTAGGCTAAAACTAGTAGCGCCCTCTGAACGAGAATTTTCTTGATTTTCGAGGCACGTTTTTTCCTTAGACTGTATCCATCTATTACGGAGTTATATCTATCTTTGTTTATATTAAGGTTTTGTGAAACTTTTATATGTAAATAGTGCCATACGATTTAATAGCAAATAAAATATGTAGTATTCAAATTGATACATCTAATAATTTGTACTAAAATAACTCAGATTTGTTTTTAACAAATCCCAAAAACAAGTCCACAAATTTGCAGTCAGGAAGCGCACGAACCGCTCGTAAAGCTATCCCACTTTATGGGACTACCAACAAGACTGCGAACTGAAATCTTTATGGTAAAGAAAAATATGGCACAAGACCCAGATTGCGGCCTTCAATGCGATGGACCGACCAAGTCAAAGCTCACACCGGGTCACCTTTAAATCTGTGCGTGCGGAATGCAATAAATAGAGAAGCATGGCGGGAAACAACGAAAAAAGCCGAACAACGACCTCAATGACCACGCCTGCTCTGACAAGAGTATCCGACTGAGAAGAAGAAAGAAAAAGATTCACTATCCAATATGGATGAAATAACACGCCAAAATTATCTGCCACCTTGGAATACTTTTCCAAATATTGATTTATTAATTTTATTGAAATTAAAACTTCTTTAGGCGCGACTAGAGGGTAACTCAGATTTTTTTTCTGACGGAAGTAACGCTCAGTAGTGACACACGCACAATAGGACACACGTCAAAGTGCCAACATAGCGATAAACGTCATCGTCAAAGAAGTTTTACTTCAATCGCGCGTAAAGATTACACGCACACACTTTATTTTATTTTATTGATTCAAAAAATGTAAGAAAGTAAAACTAATACAAGACAGAAGATTCACGCTTATCTATCGCCTCACAGAACTTCATACATTCTTTACACAGATCCATCCAACTACTTGCAAATAGATCGCATTCCGGTGCTGATGCGAGGAGCGCGTTGATATATTGTAAAGCGCGGACAAGGGGTGATTTGCCATGGGACGTGCGTATTTTAGGAACAGCATTTTTTTACATTTCGGAGAGTGTGCCGAGGAACTGCACAACCTTATTCCTTCGTCCTATTCTTACCATCGGACCACACGACAAACGGCACTCCGGCATCGCTTCATGGTAGGAATTCCAAAAATACGCACGAAGCGTTTTGCTTCCACATTTCTTATGCGAACTGCCAAGGAGTGGAACGCCCTGCCCGAGTCTGTGTTTCCGCATGAGTACAATTTGGAGCTCTTCAAGGCAAGAATTAATAGGTATCTCATAGGTAAGCGTGCTCCACCGTAGACCACATCATCACTTACCATCAGGTGGGATCGTGGTCAAACGCCTGCCTATTCATCATAAAAAAAAAAAAAAAGCTAATAGGTGACGACTTCGTGATCGGAAATTAAACTGGGCCTTAGCTATAGATGGACAAACAGGCGTACGAGCCGTGCAGCCAGTTCAGGGCAGTCCGAGTTCCCCCAAGAATTACATACAGTAGTCAAGAGCCCGTAGTTACGCCTTACCTCTAAGGAAGCATTTCCCAAACTATGGGTCGCGTCGCGACCCATTGGTGGGTCGCGAGCGAATATTGAGTTTGCCCCGAAGCTACTCGGGCATCTGAGCGTTAAAAATAATATTTTATAGCCAAAAGGTGGGCCCCGCCCGAATTTGGCAATTTTTATTAGGTGGGTCGGAGCCCAGTCAACTTTGGGAACCACTGCTCTAAGGAATTAAACCCTAAAACGCCAACAAGAACTTTGATGGGTCATACCCGTCGATCTTTTTATATAAGAACCGCAGAAAGGCTTTCTGGATTTTATCCAGAAGCAACTTATTTGTCCTCATGCGGGCTTCAAACGACCGATGCGGCTTCTAGTTTACTCCGGACTTACGAAGTGTACACTAATTTAATAGCCCTGACGTCATCGAAATCCAGCACATTCCGAAACTCAAACCCTATCCTCCGATAGCAATTAGTAGCCAACGAGATACATCTCTACAACTCGCAGTCAAAAGTATTTCTCACAATCTAAATGTTCGACATACAGAGACATATCTCTTTGCTAATCAGAGAATTAGATACTTTTGACGCGTGATCTGATCCGCTGTTGACTGTATAACGTACAACACAGAAATAGACGTTCACATTTATAGTGTTATTTAATGGAGACGTTAATGGCGTTTCGGCAATTAGATAAATGAGTTTAATATTGAACGGACGTAAAAGTTTTTTTAGTTAATTTGTTAACAGTTATTTTCCAAGTCTTTTTTTATCCATTTATTTACATACAATATCAAAGGGGATATAATAAGATAGAGCGGTACTGTCATAGTAAATTTTGTAACCCCATTAAATTCACTGCCATCTATCGACACACCTTAAAACTAAAAATGAAGATTTATAAAAATACGATAAAATGTATTTAAATATGGATAAATGATTTTTTTTATTTGCATTAATTATTTTTATGATTTTGACCCATGTTCTTTCGCTGATATGCGTTAAACTTGTTAAATAACAAACGAAACCGTCAACGCCATCTATACGTCAGTAGGCCAAAGCTAGTAGCGCCCTCTGAACGAGAATCAAATTTTCTTGATTTTCGAGGCACGTTTTTTCCTTAGACTGTATCCATCTATTACGGAGTTATATCTTTCTTTGTACAATATATATACAGTGGTACTACGTAAACGAAATTAATAACTAGCTTAAATCTAAAATGTGCCCTTGAGGCATTGTACCAAGGATGCTGGCGGGATTTCCTCGCTGTATCGCAATGCTGATACGTTGTGCGAGGAAGCCGCCAGCTCTTCGGTCACCAGTTACGTCAACGTCTTTTATATTGAAGCCAGCACTTTGCGTCAGGTTTAGATCGGTTTGTTAGGTCGAGACTTCAGACGATAAATATCTGCTAAGACGGGCTTTACTTACTCACTCTTTTACTCTTGCGCACTTAGTTTAAATTCTAGTGTATGGACATTTCATGCCTATATTGTGTGAAGCGCTGGTGGCCTAGCGGTAAGAGCGTGCGACTTTCAATCCGGAGGTCGCGGGTTCAAACCCCGGCTCGTACGGTACGAGCCGGGGTTACATAAGTTCCGAAAAACTCATTGGTACGAGTCGTACCAATGAGTTTTTCGGAACTTATGTACGAAATATCATATTTACCAGCCGCTTTTCGGTGAAGGAAAACATCGTGAGGAAACCGGACTAATCCTAACAAGGCCTAGTTTTCCCTCTGGGTTGGAAGGTCAGATGGCAGTTGCTTTCGTAAAAACTAGTGCCTACGTCAGTTCTTAGGATTAGTTGTCAAGCGGACCTCATGCAGGCTCCCATGAGCCGTGGCAAAATGCCGGGATAACGCGAGGAAGAAGAGTGTTATTTAATGGAGACGTTAATGGCGTTTCGGCAATTAGATAAATTAGTTTAATATTGAACGGACGTAAAAGTTTTTTTAGTTAATTTGTTAACAGTTATTTTTCAAGTCTTTTTTATCCATTTATTTACATACAATATATATACAGTGGTACTACGTAAACGAAATTAATAACTAGCTTAAATCTAAAATGAGCCCTTGAAACATTGTACCAAGGATTTTTTTAATAATCAAATTGTTAAAGCGTAGACATTAATCATAATTATTATGTAATTCTTATGAGGCCGGCATCATCGCTCAGCGACGAAGGCCTTTTTTTACTAAAAAAAAAAAAAAATTGTACCAAGGATGCTGGCGGCATTTCCTCGCTGTATCGCAATGCTGATACGTTGTGCGAGGAAGCCGCCAGCTCTTCGGTCACCAGTTACGTCAATGTCTTTTATATTGAAGCTAGCACTTTGCGTCAGGTTTAGAGCGGTTTGTTAGGTCGAGACTTCAGACGATAAATAGCTGTCAAGACGGGCTTTACTTACTCACTCTTTTACTCTTTCGCACTTAGTTTAAATTCCAAAGTGTATGGACATTTCATGCCTCTATATTGTGTGAAGTTCAACCGTCGATATCCGATTAGCAAACTTATACTTAGCCAGATGAAGTCATTATCAGAACCAGTTTAAAGTAAAATGCTACAGAATGTTCGAGGGAGCGGTGCACTTTAATATCAGTTATCAAAGGTATTATTACCGTCGTCTTATGAGTGTAGACGAGAATTCATCTCAGGAAATTTAACCAGTGTAGCTAATACTTTTACTATTTTTGAAATAGAATAGAATAGAATAGAATAGAATAGAAATCATTTATTCAGACAACACATCAATACAACACATATATAGCAAATACAAGACAAAGATAAACGAAACAGTAGAAATAGAGATGTGAGGCCGAAATGGTCTCCACTCAGCAATGCAGCTGGCACGACTAGCGTGGTCAACGGCGCTGGTTTTCTGTGGAGCCAGCGGAGTGTGCGGGAGAGCATAGTTCGGGAAGGGACACGTTGTGTGTTGGGAAATGTGGCTTAATCTCATCCTTTAAAATGCCAAAGTATTGTGTATTTTTCTACCTAGAACACTTGTGAATTGAAATGAAAAATGTTTATTTTCAGGCAATTATTGGCCCATAGATAAATACTATTAAATACCTCATGGTGTTCTTCATAAACTTTAATAAGCCGTTTATAATTGTTTGTCCCTATCTGCTATTTTGACATTTATGTTGGTTAGAAAGAGACAAATTATAGGAGCATTCCATCGTTACGTAAGGGACATTCGGACCCATTTTTTTGACTTAAATAAATAATAATAATAAAATAATAAATATTCTTTATTTGCTTAAAATATGGTACAATGAGATGGTATAGATAGCATATTACCGAGCCTGGTTCTATTTTGGCTTGCCTTTTTATAGTGTTATATCTTAAAGCTGCTGGTTTTTTAATAAATTGTTTTATTTACTGTTACTATAATACGCAAATCGACAAAGTAATTCGGAACTAAGGCAAATATTTCGTAAGCGATTCGCATGTAAAATACGCCAATAGTTTGTCCTACACGAAGACATTGCATATAAAAGAAAATTGTTAAAAAAAACTAGATGAAAAACTTATTGTTTTCATGGAATGCTCCTATAACGAAGGTTTGCTTATCTTTATAGAATGAGCGGGTTAGGTTAACTTCTTGCGAACCGCCTTACTTAAACCATAAGAGATAAGAGCCCCTGAGTCGAATAATCTTCAAGAAAAGGGAACACCAGGACTTCATAACAACTTAATGTGGGGTTTCTAAATAACCTTCATTAGTAATAAAGATCTCAATCTTCGAGCTCCGCAGACTGAGGGCTCGTTTAGATTGCGCTCACAAACTTAGTGCTCAAGGAAAAGATGAGCTTTTGTCCATAATATAAGATGCGAAATCGCATACCTTATTGTTTATTTACCTAGTATGATCCTTGATTTATTTCAATCTATGATCAAGTGAAGGCAAGTCTGTGACATAAATTCAAGGTGTCATGTATGTGCAACATTTACCTTTGGTACAACTTTTTAGCATGAGCTAGGGTGAATGGTAAAGAGGTTTAAAGTTGATAGGTATTTGGACGTTTTCTAAAATAAATATTGAGAAATAATAATGTCTTCGGTTACCGCGATAGTTACTCGCGATTATATCGCGTATTTATTTATAATACATCCCGACGTTTCGAACCCTTTACAGCGTTTGTGGTCAACGGGTGTAAAGGGTTCGAAACGTGGGGATATGTTATAAATTCAATATACGCGATATAATCCGTTTCCATAGTTTTATTTCATAAAGTATTGAAAACCTGATTCTTTCAAATCTAGACATCCTTGGGCTCATTCTACTCAGAAATGTCGGCATTCTCCATCCTGCCATTAAAAAAAGATATCCCAAAATTTCCATTCCATTACGTCACGTGTTAGTGTGTTTTTTTTTCACTTGTATGTGCGTGACGTAGTGGAATGTACAATTTTCATACAAATTTTTGGGACATTTTTTTAATCATCAGGATTGAATAATATGCTAGTGATTCTGAGTTGAAAGAACCCAAATACACCAGGATCTGTGAGAATCAGGTTTTCAATATTTATTTTAGAAAACGCCCATTTAAACGTTCCTTGGTATTGCCAGAGACCATGATCAAGTAAAGAAATGTCTGAGGTAACATAAATTCATGGTGTCATGTACAACACATACCTTCGGTACCTTTTCGCATGAACATAGGGTTTGCAAATAAAGTGAATTGAAGCATGTATAGGTTGTCCTTTTGAGTATGCCAGAGAGACGTAATATTTAGCGACTTAATATTTAGCCACTTATATAGGAACGTTACGGAAATATAACAACAATGTAGATTGAAGAAGTAAATCTACAGTATGAGTACAGTATGAGTTTATTTTTATATAGTTTTGTAGTATTATTTACTAATATAGTCTTGTAGACAAAAATATGGACATAAATGTGTGAAATAAATATTTTCATTTCATTTTCATTTCAAATCTACATTTTTGTAATATTTCCGTTTAAGAAGATTTTGATTTGGGGGAAGTCTTTTATATTTAAGGTTTAGGTTTAGGTTTTGTTTTTTTAGCATAAGTTTAAATTGTACTTTGTTTTTATTTTGAATGGGTTAAATGTAATGACTGTGTTTTATTGATAGTCTATTATTGACTTATCTCTGGTAAGAAAAAGTAAGTTTGTTTCACTAAAGCAGGATTTACAACATGTGGAGACAGAAACGGCCGCGTTTATCACGGAGATTTAGTGGTCTGCTCTTTTAGACATCGGGTATAAACGAAATCAAATAAATAAGATTTTAGGTAGACAGTGTCTTAAGGTGGTCACGAAATGGCGCTTTAAATTATGTTATAATATAATAAAAAAGTGTATATATGTGTGTAATCTTTACGCGCGATTGAAGTAAAACTTATTTGACGATGACGTTTATCGCTATATTGGCACTTTGACGTGTGCTATTGTGCGTGTGTCACTACAGCGTTACTTCCGTCAGAAAAAAAACTGAGTCACCCTCTAGTCGCGCCTAAAGAAGTTTTACTTCAATAATTCAGCCTATATACGACCCACTGCTGGGCACAGGCTTCCTCTCTTGAACGAGAGGGCTTGGGCTATAGTGGCAATGCAAATTGGGGACCTCACATACACCTTTGGATGTTTCCTCACGATGCTTTCATTCACCGAAAAGCTAGTGGTAAATATCAAAATGATATTTCGTACATAAGTTCCGAAAAACCCAATGAAATATTTTGGGGACCATATTACACAGACCGGCGATCGACGTAGCCCCAAACTAAGCACAGTATACATTGTTATAGTTCAATTTTACGATCCACGAATATTATTTTCTGAAGTACTTGTCGTCGATATTAAATTTTAATTAGATTTTAATCCAATAGCAAAAAACAGAGTATTATTTATTATTACATGAGTAATAATCTTAAGAACAAAAATAAACATTAAAAGTTATCGTAGTTTATTTAGATATAAATTATCTTAATTATCTTTTTACTCATAAACCGTTTAAGATCTCTTTTTAGCCGCGATATTAAATCTAGCCTTTATAATTTAACAGCAGAGAATAATTTATAGATAAGTAGGTACTTAATTGTCTCCAAATTCCAACAGAATAGTGAGTGAAATGATAAGAATGATGTACCTACCCTACCTACCATAAATGTAAATTTAAGTCAATTTATTCCTAAGTAGGTACTTAATTGTCTCCAAATTCCAACAGAATAGTGAGTGAAATGATAAGAATGCTGTACCTACCCTACCTACCATAAATGTAAATTTAAGTCAATTTATTCCTGTACAATTTATTTTGAAATAAGAGTAATTATTTCCAGCTCATTTAAAATATTTAAATGCATTTATCTTTGTATGTTGTCATCATACAATCAGTTGGATTGTGCGTCTGATAATAAATAACAATCCACAGAGTCTGTGAAAAGACTAATTAAGTTCTTGTGATCTCGGATTGTGCGTGGGCGCAAGTTGAAATCATAAAATAGCGTTTAATTTGTATATGCCTTTCAAATTCAACTTTATCTTAATGAAACTAAGACTTAATTTAAACTGGCTGGTTAAAGTGAGATGCAAATTCGGAATATTTAGTGCCGTAGTAAAGATATGACTCCATTTCAATAATTGATAATGGTAATGAAGAGTCAGGTTTCGATGTGTCGGTAAAATACAAATGGTTTAGATTTATGGTACAAATTAATGTTATTGTATGAATGTAAGATGGTTGGGAAACAATTTGGGTCATTTTCTATTAAAAGGGACCTTATTGTCGATGGCGCTTACGCCGCACAACGTCGCGCGGCATTGTATTTATATCAGAGCATCGTTTATAATGGCGTAAGCGCCATCGACAATAAGGTCCCTTTTTATAGAAAATACCACATTTTATATATAGGTTAACATTCAAGGAATTAGATTTTTGTGTGTCTTCGTACTTTGTCACAGTGCCAGTAATATCAGATCCCTTTTATTTAGCGGCTTTCATGTTTATTGTCACTGTGACAAGGTACAAACTGGCACAGAAAACAAATTTATTGACTGTATATATATATCCATACTAATATTATAAATGCGAAAGTGTCTGTCTGTCTGTCTGTGTGTTCCCTCTTCACGCTTAAACCGCTGAATCGATTTAGATGAAATTTGGCATAGAGATAGGTTGAGTCCCTGAGAAGGACATAGGATAGTTTTTATCCCGAAAATCATCCCTTAAGAAAGTAAAAAGCGGGGTGGAATTGAGATAATTAATGAAGTGTCTGCTAATTTGTGTGCATAATATGCTCAAATTGAATAATTGCTATAAGACTTTGTCCAGGCGCTATTCTTACTCTAGCTGGGGTTACTAAGTCCACGCAGACGAAGTCGCGGGCAAAAGCTAGTATATATATATATATATATATATGGAAAAGTGCAAATAATAGACCTTTTTTTTTCTACGGCCTTCGAACTTTTTACTCCGATTGATTCTCGTTAGACCGAACTTACTGGATATCAACATACAATTACAAAATTATGTATATCGAAATACTAAATATAATTACAGCGTTCAGTATAATGTAGAAATTAGCAAAATTTCTGTTTTGTACTTAATTTAAATCCTAATTTACAATATCATTTGATTTTGCAATCACAGCATTCTTGCAACCACTACCATGTATTTAAAAAATATTCTATAAAATTATTATTAATTTATTCTCAATCTCTATAATTATTAACATTACTAAAGCTCATCTAATCTCACACATGATGAAACCAACATTAACCAATAATCCAGTATACCGTTACACCAAATATTTTGCTCTAATGAAAAACAGTAAGTAAAAGTTCCATACAATTTGTATGCGACTTATACCGTTTTTCACTAGTCACAAAATCAAAGCGCGTATCATGTTAATCCCCGATATATATATCAGAGGCCGATTTATCGGAGCGATAAGACGCCTACCGTTGACAGTCGGAAACTTGCCCACAAACACGTTACCGATCATATGTGTAATGTAACTAACTGTACTAACAAGTATGCTATAGGTACTCGTACATTTGGAATACCTATAAAATGTGTACATATGTAGTTTTAAATGCGTTATTATAAACTATGGAAGTAACTAATAATAATAAAGTTACACTAAAGTTACAATAAAGTAACTAATAATAATACACAATAATTCTGTTAATATAAATCGAGACAACTTATTTAATAATTTGTGCTTTTTGCGGTTCCGTACCCAAAGGGTAAAGGGACCCTATTACTAAGACTCCGCTGTCCGTCTGTCCGTCTGTCACCAGGCTGTATCTGATGAACCGTGATAGCTAGACAGTTGAGATTTTCACAGATGATGTATTTCTGTTGCCGCTATAACAACAAATACTAAAAACAGAATAATATAAATATTTAAATGGGGCTCCCATACAACTAACGTGATTTTTTGCTGTTTTTTTCCGTAATGGTACGGAACCCTTCGTGCGCGAGTCCGACTCGCACTTGGCCGGTTTTTCAATTAAATTGTAGAAAATGATTGTAATAAATTTTAATATAATGATGATTAATGTAATGATGTAGAATGTATATATATATGGTTTATTGTTTATGTATGTTCACAAGTTTGTTGGCATTATTTGTGGAATAAATTACAATATGTAATTTCAAATATATTTGAAATTACATTTTGTAATTAAGCAGAAATGTAATCTGGTTGCAATACTACACCTGAGTGAATTGATAAAACAAAAGTGTGCACGTGACGAATTCGTAATTAAAATAAATAATAGCGTTATTTATTAGTAATGCAATGAATTTCTAAATTTCTTTTATCTGAGTAGGTGCCAGTTTATCAACAGTATGGGCACTTTTATCGTGTTTAGAATTTGTGTTAGTATAGCAATTTTATACATAACCAAAAATCAAAGATATATTTTTTTACGTAATTTAATTAGTTAGGCCTTAAGGTAATTATTAAGGTTATTAGGTAATTTAGTAATTAAAAAAAGTAGTACCTAATAAGTAAATTAGTGAAACTCATCAGGTGCTCAGGAGGTACAGTGGTGTAAACTTTTTATTTATTTATTCTAATACATACATAAACAAAAATATGTCAAAAAATTTTCTGCAACACATTAGTAAACCATTATTATATTATAGACTATAATCGAAATTAAACTATCGTGAGACAAATTTTAAAGTGCACGAAGTACAGCCGCCGCGGACTCTCGTGCCTGAGGAAGGATTCCCGATGAATCCGAAACATGTCGCCAAAAGCGACAAAAAATAATAGTGAGTGAAACCGTACATATCTAAATATTTTATAGACTCTAGGTATAATTCGAGGAATCAACGATTTGTTAAATGTATTGTACCCACATGTATTTATCTCACAACAACCCACGAATTGTATGAAGGATGAATTGTCTGGTAGTCTGGAAAAAGGCTACACACACGAGCAAATGAACGATAAAAAAATGTAAGCAGCTGCGGGCGCTTCGCGGGCTTCGCGGCTGCTTTTTGTCGCTATAAAGTGTGGAGAAAAATTATGGGCCCTGGAGGGAAAGTGCCTTAAAACTTAAGTTAGCTCATTTTACTTAAAGGAAACATTATTTTATTTTTAAAAAGAAACAAAACTGCATTTAAAGATTTTTTTTAAATTAGCTTGTCTCGCCCGGGAATCGAACCGACTAAAAATGCAAAATAATAAGCATTTGCTATTTCGAGTCGTCGATACAGTTAATGATATGACTGACATCTTTCCAAGAAATATTAGATCTTACACTCGTCTGTCGTACAAAATAATCCATAAAATAAATTATTTAGTACTGTACAATATTTTAGACAGTCGAAAAAATAAAATAAAAAGCCTTTGAATGCAATTATGTTTCTTTTAAAAAAATAAAGATGTTTCCTTTAAGTAAAATGAGCAAACAAAAGGGTTTAAGGCACTTTCCCTCCAGGGCCCATTATTTTTTCACCCTGTATATTAAATACGCAGTCGAGCATTAAATTGGAATACTGTATAATTTTCATAGTAGTTTTGCGGTTTTTTGACATTCTTCTATTTCTTTTACATTTATATTTATTTTTTGACACTTCTGTTATTTATATTTAAATTCTTGTCATGCTATCGTTATAAAAAAAACAATCACGCTAAATTATTTGCAGAAACATAAAGCATGTAGTTAGTACATGTATAAAGTACTTTATTTTTACATAAAGTATTCTTATCTTTTTTTTCGTATTTGTATTGTATAAAAATCTTAAAATATAGAAATAAGGCCAATAAATCGAGGTAATATCATCAATTCTATTAACTTGGGGCATGCGAGTTAAAATAATAATAAACACACTCAAAAACGATTATAGTTACACCCTATTATAATATGTCAGAAGAAACACCATATTCTAACATCGGTAATTAATTACAATATGGTAATTCACCTACGTACCCAAAACGCGTGTGGCGTGTGAACAGGCTTTAAATTTTAATGGATGAGATGTAGATTAAAGGTGTCATTTGTATTCACTATTGTTCTGAATAATGCATCACATTGTTTGTCCCGAAGTACACGCCTCATTAAAATGTTTGTGTGAATGTGGACAGATAAATCGGGATAAATGGATGGTGCTCTATGGCAGTAGTTTACGTATTTACCGTATGCTTGTTAACCATAGGATACGGATAAAATAATAAGGCCTTATTCATCATCGTCTGTCAAATCTAATGAACGGTTGATAAATTGTTCGTCATACGTCATCTTATTTTTAACTTTTGCTGTGTTCGATAGAACTAGGTTTTTTTTTTACAGAAGCTTGTTAAGCTTTATGAATAAAGGTAGAGACTTTTGTAGGTGTTAATTTGATTCCCATGTAAAAACGTATTTTTTAAGGTAAGAAACCCTGTTTAAAATGGTTAATTTATTCATGAAAAAAACTACGCTTCATTGCGATATTATAATTTTATTTACCTAAGAACAAGTAGTATAAACAACCAACAATATAAGGCCTTAAAATAAAAATAAACTAAAACAAAACGCTTAATTTATTTTATTACCATTTCTGTCACGTCGTCGTGGAAATCACGACGTACTAATCAAGTGTTGTAAAAAAAACTTATAGTACCTACTTATAATTATTTCAACCCGTATTTTAAATAATTTCAGGCTTTCAAATCAAAATTTTACAATTTAAGGCTATTAAATCAAAATATTACACCTATCTTTATAATCGACCTTTACCCCAACAAATATAAAAACACCCACCCGTCGCCGAGCGGGGTTGTCACTAAACTAACAATTTATGCATGGCCCCTAATGGCCGGGCCCATCAAGCTTTGTTTGCCAAGCTTTCTATGAAATTTTATTCGGCGTTAGCACGTGTAGGCCCATCTTGACGCAATTTCATTTTGTCAATATGCGCTATTGTTAAGTGATTTTCTGCGGGTTATTGCGTACCTACGTTCTTGTTTCGGTCTTTGATATTTGGTGTTTAATGTTTTCCAACTAATGCGTAAGTAGTGTTGCGTAAAATCTGAAATATCCAGTTACATAATAACAAATAACATAATTAGATAATAAAAATCTATAAACTGAAATAAATGTCATATACGAAGGAAAAAATGACCAAAGCCTCCAGTGTCCAGAGCTGGAATCGAACCAGCGTACCCCGTTTACCGGACAGGTGCCTGAACCGCTCGGCTATCCGGTCACGATGGCATGGGTCGAAATTTCCAAGTATATGACAATTCCCGAAGGCTTGTGGCGCCCCCTGCCCTGTTTAAATAGTAGTGTGTCTACTTGAAAAACCACAAATTAAAATATTTTCATAGAAAATAATTTAATTTGTTCTTAGAGTAATAAAAATCTAATAAAGTCAAACAATAGCTATGGTTAATATAATAAATTGTGTAAAAATATTTTCCATAATGTCAATGTATAGGAAGGAAAATTGGGCCTACGTTTGTATGGAAAAACGGTCGTCCAACTATCCTCTTAATCTATTTATTCAACCGACTGCAATGCCAGCTGTTCATACTTCTTATTAAATTACACTCCCAAATTCGCATAAAACAATAGGAATATCACATCAAACCCAGCCAGAACAAGCAGCTTAACTATTACGTTATACATTTATACGTTCGTTCAACACCTCCAAACGTGAAATAGGCAAAATATGCATCGTCTGGCGCACACAATGGCATAGAACCTCCGCTCGGTATCCGGAACGCGTTGAATAGAATTCTTATATAGCCTTTATCGGCTGCCCTGGTTATTCCCACACGATTGGGACACGTTTTGAATCTTTTATCCCTTTCTTTCCTTTCGAACTTGAGTGGAAAAGAGCGAACAATGTCAAGTAGTTGCCGGGTTGGGCTTGGGATTTGAGTTAGTGATGTGCTTCGGGAGTCCCATTTTTCCAATATTCTTTTTTATTATTCCGTTTTTTGTCTTGAAATAAGATTGAATGAAACAATTGATTAGGTGCATTGATTTCTTATTCGAAAACTATTTTTTTTTTTGTAAAATCAAATTTTAAGAAATTATACGAAATTATTTTATTTTATTATATTTTCCATGGGAGTGATCGATCCTTGAATTTTTAAAGACCCTTTGAACATTTAAAAATATTCATCGTGATAATAGATGTTTCAATTTTATGCCAAATCTTTGAGTGACAGGTACCTACTTTGACGAATCAACAAATCTTTTCTCTCAAAACTCTCTCATGTCGAACGTTCACCAATACATATTGCGAATTACCTATTTGTATCGTGCAACGTTTTACAGTACATATGGCTATTTAAACTTTCGACATATGCACGAAAAGTGCTCTTTTACGCACTAGTGCGAGAAAGTAGCACCATATGTACTGTAAATGTGTTTTACTCCTTTATCCTGTAATTTTTTTGTGTAACATAGAATTTTTAATCATGGTTAAATCACAAACATTCCTTTTTACCTTTGACTGATGGGTAATTTACTTAAACGAATAAATAAATATTTTTTTAATAAACAGAAACGTCCGCAAATGATACCACAATGCTAATAAAAGGGCCCACTGACTATCAGTCCGCCGGACAATATCGGCCTGTCACGTAGAACAAAAATTTGACAGTTCCGAACAAATGACAGGCCGATATCGTCCGGCGAACTGATAGTCTGTGGGCCCCTTTAATAAAGGAAACGTGGAAAAACATTGTCCCGGGTGAGATTCAAACTCACAACCACCAGAGTTACCAAGACTTGCCTATTGACAGCGAATATTTCCTTTTTAGCCGTACCCAAAGGGTAAAAACGGGACCCTATTACTAAGACTCCGCTGTCCGTCTGTCCGTCTGTCCGTCTGTCTGTCTGTCACCAGGCTGTATCTCATGAACCGTGATAGCTAGACAGTTGAAATTTTCACAGATGATGTATTTTTGTTGCCGCTATAACAACAAATACTAAAAACAGAATAATATAAATATTTAAATGGGGCTCCCATACATCAAACGTGATTTTTTTTGCTGTTTTTTTCCGTAATGGTACGGAACACTTGGGCGGTTTTTATCCTTTACAATTCTAAGCATTGTATAAATAAATCGGTATAATTCCCGAATTTGGCCACATCTCTAACCGTGTTAGCCATTTCTACTCAAACACGCAATATTCGAAGAACTCACGAGAGGCACGCGCCAATATCTGGAAGAAAGGTTCCGCTGTCATTCTGACGTGTCGGGCTGAATGGTGTTAATGGTGCAAAAATGTACTGGGCAAAGATAGATTTAACTCCGTAATAGATGGATACAGTGAAAGGAAAAAACGTGCCTCGAAAATCAAGAAAATTTGATTTTCGATCAGAGGGCGCTACTAGCTTTGGCCTACTGTCGTATAGATGGCGTTGACGGTTTCGTTTGTTATTTAACAATTTTAACGCATATCAGTGAAAGAACATGGGTCAAAATCATAAAAATAATTAATGCAAATAAAAAAAATCATTTATCCATATTTAAATACATTCTATCGTATTTTTATAAATCTTCATTTTTAGTTTTAAAGTGTGTCGACAGATGGCAGTGAATTTACTGGGGTTACAAAATTTACTATGACAGTACCGCTCTAGTATAAGTTACTCTATGATATAAATAATAAATAAATAATATAGGGACATTCTTACACAAATTGACAGTTCCACGGTAAGCTCAATAAGGCTTGTGTTGTATATGTAGTACCATAGAGTAACGTATCCATCTATTACGGAGTTATATCTATCTTTGGTAGTACGGATGATATTATTTAATAAAATATGTTAATGCTATGTGAAGCCTTGTACACAATAATAAAAAGCATACCACTAAATTGAGAACATACTCTTTTGACATAATTTAGACAATTAAAAACAAATGTAAACATTTTAAAGCCTCCTAACGTGCAGCGCCATTTCAAAGCCGTTATCCTTCCTACTCGCTAATAAATTCTACTAAACATTTACTATACACCTGACGTTTATTTAACAAATTGTTCCCAAGTTAATTACATTTTATCGTATTTTTTTAATCTTCATTTTTAGTTTTAAGGTGTGTCGATAGATGGCAGTGAATTTACTGGGGTTACAAAATTTACTATGACAGTACCGCTCTATCTTATTATATCCTCTTTGGTACAGGGTAACAATAGAAATGGGTCAATATTATGTTGGTTATTATGATATTTGTGAGTTTTTATATACCGCAAACTAACACTATTTGAATTCAACTTCTTGTATTTATTTTAGAGCTTTGATATTTGTATTAATGCTATCTATAATAGGTACTAAACATTATTTAAAAAATATATTTACGTATTTGAATCGGCTATAATTGTATAATATGGACTAAAGTTATCTGAAGATTTGTGCTGCACAAGCATTTTGGGCACCTTTGTACTGGGAACGGCAAAACAGATTGTTTTTGTGTTATCTTTGTTGTTGATTGATTTTGTTGCTATCTCTTACAATTAATTTAATAATTTTACAGTACATATGGTGCTACTTTCTCGCACTAGTGCGAAAAAGAGCACTTTTCGTGCATATGTCGAAAGTTTAAAGGGCCATATGTACTGTAAAACGTTGTTCGATACACGTGCGAATAGGTAATTCGCAACTCGTTTCGATTTAAAACACTCCCTGCGGTCGTGTTTTAATTTATCGCCACTCGTTTCGAATTTCCTCTTTTCCGCACTTGTATCGAAAATAACTATTATCGTAATATATCAAGAATCATACTACTTGGTAGCGTGTGTTTATTATCGGTAGATAATATAAATAAAATGTCCTATCAATCAGAGACGAGAAATATTTTATCTGATATACGAACAGAAGTTCCCAATTTTTTTGCGCCACTATTCCAGTTTTAATAGATAAAAAAAAAACTTGGAAATTCAAACAGTTCGCTTTACGAATATGTTTTCATCGTCGTTTAAAAACAGCCGTTGACCGCTGTTGTCGGTCCAGTTTTCATTTTTAATAGTCTAGTTTTCACTATTAAATTTTCATTGTAACCGTGCGCGATACCTGAAACAGTCTAAAAGTGAAATATTTTTCTCTTTGTATCAGAGACTAATAAATAATAAGGAAGTTACTTACAATTTTTGAAGTCTCTTAACCGGTTATGGGGTTGCGTATTACGAGTTGAGCTTTAGGCGACCAAAACCAATATGTTTGAGTTGGACCAAGTTGTGACAAAGTGTGGCACTGGCAACTATGCAAATATGAGGTTTATAATGATACTTCCTCACTTTGTTCTATTCAAGTCGGTACAAAGTTTGCTTAACGGACTATTGATTAACGGAATTAACATGAATCATTGATCGCGGCGGCGATCATCTGTCGAACATCATCTAGAGACATTTACACGGTTTACATCTCTAAATAATTTTAGTTTTTTTATGTACCTTTTCACACGGCTGCGAAAGTCGCTGTTCGAAAGCCGTGTATTTTTTCCAGTGTATCTGTGTTTCTTTTAATATTATTATTATAGTATTTTTTATGTAATTCGACATTAGGAGACCTTATACATCTCTAAGTAATTGTAATACGTTAGTTTGAATTGGTAGTTGTAGTATATTATAATTGTTGATGAATTATTATACAGACGTGTACAAGTGCTGCACTCTTGTGGCCCATTTGCTGAATAAATGTTGAAGTTTGAAGCTTTTTAATGCTCAACTTAGTTTATTGTGAGACAGATGTCTAATGATGAGTATTTTTTTCATTAAGCACTGTCATGCGCTACATTTAGAAGTAGAGAGCTACAATTTTAAGACTTTAATGCTATATAATATATAATTTAACATACACAGACGTAACGTAACCTTAAAATAAAACAAAAAACTATTTTTATTTAAGCACTTACCTAAGACCTCTCAGTAGCGACATCTATAATAGGTTGTTGTAAAGATAATCGTATTATAAAGATTTTACGTATAATTATTTGAAAAAAATCCCGCCGAGTTTCTTGCGCAGGTATATTCTCGGGGCTGTGGTCTACACCACACCGGGTTAGAACGGTTGGTATAATAGTTTCTGTCTGACTTTCATAAGTGCATTGTAATATCCCTAATTTAAAGAATATAAAAAAGACATGCAATCTGTATTTTAACTTGTCTCTACATTGCACGCCTGGGTCATTAGGTCGCTTGCATAAATTATCATTTCGCTCTCTGTGTTTTCGTTTGACGTTTCGTTTTGTTAACTTTTCCGGTATTTGAGAAAATGTGTATTGAAGCTACTGGAAAATAGGGTGACTGCTATAGTTATTGGCCACTACTTAGTAATTGGCCACTTAACAATAAGGTTTCAAGTGGCTTGTTTCTTTCTGATTTGTAAAGAAAGGTCACCCTATGCTGAAACGTTTTTGCTCTCGTTTTTACTTTTCATATTATTCGTCACTTGTTGATCATATGAAATTTAAATTTCGTGTCGTCGGTTTTATGCAGCTGTTTTTACGAGAAAGTTGCTACATGTTTTTGACCTAAAATCATGTTGACAATTTTTTTTATTGTGCATCTTTTTGATTTTTTTTAACAAATGATTGCGTTATATATATATATATATATATATTTAAATTATTTATTTAATAAAATACAGAGTATTCTTACTATAATCATATCCCCGCAAAACTCAATAAAGAGTTTGACTGTGGGGTAATCAGTCTCTAGTTACATATGTACTTAACTTAATTATATATTTAGTAGTACAATTACTACAAAATATTGAGGTAGTATATTTTTAACATAGATTTAAATTTAGACTTCTTATTTTCACATCTTATGGCATTATACAAAGAGAGAGTAATCTAAAGTAATTTGTTCGCGTTAAACGATTGTAATTTCAAATATTAATAAAAACGTGTAAGTAAGAAAAATATTACTATTTTTTTGCCCACGGATTTTTAGCTACATTGTATATGAGACGTTTATAATAATTAAAAATATCAGTTTTAAAGGTTCACTAGACTTATATTGACCGGGATATGGGAAAAATCGCGAGCTCGAAAACAAGACAAAAGGTAATCACGGTCCATATCCCGGACAATATAAGTTTTAAGATTGTTAAGTACTGGCCAAGAGGATATAATAGGATAGAGCGGTACTGTCATAGTAAATCCGTAAATTCACTGCCATCTATCGACACACTTAAAAACTAAAAATGAATTTTTTTTAAATACAATAAAATGTATTTAAATATGGATAAATGATTTTTCTTAATTTGCATTAATTATTTTTATATGATTTTGACCCATGTTCTTTCACTGATATGCGTTAAAATTGTTAAATAACAAACGAAACCGTCAACGCCCTCTATACGAGAATAGGCCAAAGGTAGTGGCGCCATCTGAACAAGAATCAAATTTTCGTGATTTTCGAGGCACGTTTTTTTCTTAGACTGTATCCATCTATTACGGAGTTATATCCATCTTTGGTACTGAATATATGGGGAATTTTCTGTGAAAAGGGACCTTATTGTCGATGGCGCTTACGACGCACAGCGACACGCGGCATTGTATTTATATCGGCGCATCGTTTATAATGGCGTAAGTGCCATAGACAATAAGGTCCCTTTTTATAGAAAATATCACATACGCACGGGAGGACACGCGCGGAGGCCGACAGCACGCGACGCCATCGCGGCAGGCCGCGAGCGACGCGCGATACGCGCGGCACAGACTCGGCTTCACCTACTTCACCGTCAACGAACGAGTATCGAATTAGTTTTTATAATTGTTTGGCCGGGGTTTCTCGTTGTAATTAAGGCGAAACCAGCCTATTTTTATACAGTCCGCGATTTCATTTATACGTCCTTTAGGACCCTTAACAATAGAGGAATGCAAAGAATTCCGTAGGTAATAATTCCTATAGGTCTACACCTACCCAGCCGGCGTACCTAAATCTAAATTATTAAGCTTTGTCACTAATTTTAAACAAGACTTTCATTTCATTCAATTAGTGTGAATTGAAACTGTGAATATATTCACAATAATAAATTTTAGCTTTTACACAATTTACAGCATAATTGAGCTGTAGAATAACCATTATACATTGAATGTATTTCAAAAGCTCCACTAGCGAAATTTATGAACGTCCAGAAAATTCACAATGGCCTGTCAAAACATTTTACACTCACTGTAATTAACTTTTTAATTCACGGCCTAAATGCTTCATTCAAGCTATGGACAGGAATTATTAATGGCTTTTTAATATTTAGCGTAATATCGTTAATGTAGTTATGCTGGGGCCCTATTCGAGATGCACAACTGTCAGTTTCGGCTTCAACATCAGTTCAACAGTGGAATGAATCATTTGTTCATCAACTGTGGAAAGTATCATTTGGTTGTACACCAAAACTCATTCATTGAAAAAATTATGCAACAAAAATCAACTTTGTTTTCTTACTACTATACGGTTTAAAATGGCTCTGAACTCTGCGTGGTTCGGTTTGGTTTCGTTGTCACCTAACTGTGGATTGCTAATGTCAAATTTACCTATTTGACAACACACGATTTCTTCCATTCAACTGAAGTTCAACACGAAACGTCACTTAACGCATGTCGAATACCGCTCCTGGTCTTTCGCTTTATTTTGTAACATTCGCTTTTCGCTCGCCGGCCGCCGCCGCTGCCGCAGGTCGCGCAATGTCGTGGCCAGGCAGTAAATATAGCAAGTGTAATAATAAGTGTGAACGAAGTACTAGTATAGTTTATAGTATAGGATTTAAGATTTTCATCAATCAATCATCGTTAACAAAAGCCGCAGGCAAAAGCTAATCGGTAAATAATACTGAATGTTTTTTATGATTTAATGTTTTTTATTTAACGTGATACTGGTGCCGAAACCTATGCTTATATATGTGACGTTTTCAACCAAAAGGTACCACATTGTCGCTTGTTGATAAGGTTGATTTCTAATTGAAGCTATATGGAAATAGCGCCTTACTGACAAGCGACAATAAGTACCCTTTTAATTGAAAAAAAGCACATATTTTTTTAAATATTGATAATTAAGCTTTCTGTGTTAATGAAATAAAACTATGAAAACGGATTATATCGCGTATATTGAATTTATAATACATCCCGACGTTGGACGTTTTCTTTCTGTGTTAAGTTAACTTCATGCAATAAGTAAAAATATTTATAAAACCTAATAAAATAACCTTATTCATCTCACTCTCCGCTTTCAGACAGAATAAATGTTACATTAAAAGCTACGCAATAACGAATTTCACACGCCGCGCAAAATTTTCACAAAATACACGAAGAATATAATCTTTCCAGCATTAGGCCTTAGCAATGTGGGTAATTTGCCTCACAAATACGAACACCGCTTGTGAACGTTGCCCTTACTATATAAATACGTATAAAATATATTCTTGGTAGCCGATTTTGATTTAAAGATTTGGTTTTCATCTTGTTTTGATACGACCTTGACCGTGAGCGCTGCGGCTCTCGCTACTTGATGCAGGCGAAATGCAATCAGGAGTATTTATGTTAGATGAAAAATTAGTGAATTTTTCAATTTTCCGAAGCGGTGAAGTTCGAACTTGCGACCTTTCGGAACACCGATCCGATCTCTTTAACCAACTGAGCTACTAAGAGTATACTATAAGCTTACCAGAAGCGTGATCTTCCCATTGTCTTTCTTAGGGAGACGCATAGTGACATCTACCGTAAGAATATTCTACATTAACGGCACCGGAGTCACAACTCCCAAGTTATATTGAAAATTCACCAGTAATAATATGTAACTCATACTCAAGCAAATATTTTTTCCGTTAGTACTAAAAACAGTGGCTAAAAATAAGTGCTTCCCGTTGCTAGGGACGTTTTGGGATTATACTAAGCAACTTTTACTATGTTATCCCGAAATCGCGAAAAAAAATTTGGCTGTTTCATACATTTCGGCTGGTCCATTTTCTATGGGAGTGTACCTAAATTTTTTTTCGCGATTACAACATGGTTGGTTCTATAGTAAAAGTTGCTTAGTATAATCAAAGATAGATATAACTTCGTAATAGATAGATACAGTCTAAGGAAAAAACGTGCCTCAAAAATCAAGAAAATTTGATTCTCGTTCAGAGGGCGCTACTAGTTTTGGCCTACAGTCGTATAGATGGCGTTGACGGTTTCGTTTGTTATTTAACAATTTTAACGCATATCAGTGAAAGAACATGGGTCAAAATCATAAAAATAATTAATGCAAATATAAAAAAAATCATTTATCTATATTTAAATACATTTTATCGTATTTTTATAAATCTTCATTTTTAGTTTTAAAGTGTGTCGACAGATGGCAGTGAATTTACTGGGGTTACAAAATTTACTATGACAGTACCGCTCTAGTATAAGTTACTCTATGGTATAATTCCAAAACCTCCCTGGCAACGGAAATCCACTTATTTTTTAGCTACCCTGTATAAATTTGTAGTATTGCTCGCAGAGCCATCTGCTTGATAAAAATAAGTTCAATCAGGAGTGGTCATGTAAGGCATTTCGCTCACACAATTCAATATCGTATCTAAATGAGACGAAAACCATTTCAAGTTTGTAATACAGAATTACAGAATAGGCCGGTATAAGACGGCGTATTTATGGAACCATTCGGCTTATGTTTTATGAATATTTCATGATTCCCGTGGTTCCTAGAGGATGAAAGTAATTAGAAATATGGCATGTATGTTGTCGTTGAATATATAACAACAAAATTTACATTTACAAGAAAGTTAATGTGCTTTGAATACGATCGTGGTTGGTTAATATTTGTATTTAAATTAAGTACGTATTTGTGACATTTTCAACCAAAAGGTACCACATTGTCGCTTGTCAATAAGGTTGATATCAAATTGAAGCTGTATGGAAATAGCGCCTTATTGACAAACGACAAACCTTTTGATTGAAAATGTCACATTTATAGGCACTTTTGATTTGACACCTATGCATATTACACACGAATTAATATTTATCTAAGCATTTCGGGTTGCAATACGTGCCGATTTTCTTATATAAAGTTTTATGTAAAACATTACCCTGATTATGTTTAGCCTGATGGTTGACTGGTAGAGAATGCTTTTGCTATTTGTACTTTATTTGTTATATTGTGCAATAAAGTTTAAAATAAATAAATAAAATACGGTTGCGTACTAACTAATTAGTGTAATTGCTACTGTTCATGATACGTCAAAACGATTTTGTAATTGTTGAGCGTAGACTATTTTCCGATGAAGCTCGTACGCGAAGACTGGAACACGCTGGCCGAAGAGAAGCTGCTGACTTGAGGTTACCGCCAAAATACCACCACCATGTTACCGGGTTAGTGTGAGGGTTAGTAAGAGCACTTATTATATTGTATTCGCGACAGTAATAATAAAGTTAATTGCGCCAATTATTATTTTGTTGTAGTTTTTATTTCATTAGAATTCGCTATTTGGTGGATATACCTATAGAGTTCTGTATAATATAAGCGCAATATTACTGTACGTCCTACAAGATCTTCCTTTGAATTATATAGTGTGGAATTTTCGTAACTCAGTGGAGAAATACATTTTTTATGTTATAAATTGGGATTTTGTGTTTATTCCGCCCAGAATGAAGGACCACTTCAAACACCAAATTTTATCAAAATCTGACGAAAAAGAAAAGAAGACGGTGACGTCACAATCCCCCCTTCGATGAATTTTTGTTGATTTTTAGGGTTCCGTACCCAAAGGGTAAAAACGGGACCCCATTACTAAGACTCCGCTGTCCGTCTGTCCATCTGTCCGTCTGTCTGTCACCAGGCTGTATCTCATGAACCGTGATAGCTAGACAGTTGAGATTTTCACAGGTGATGTATTTCTGTTGCCGCTACGACAACAAATACTAAAAAGTACGGAACCCTCGGTAGGCGAGTCCGACTCCAAGTCCGGTTTTTTATATAAATGAAATCGAAAAAATATTATGTTTGATCATGTTTTTCCTTTTTATGACCATTGTGAAATAATTCAATCGAACCAACCATTTTCCGATCCACATTTTCGGGTAACAAGACTACCTCCATAATTGGTTTCGCCTGTCAATGCACATTGAACTGACCTGACTATCCGATCGGTCTTGGACATGCTGCACCAAAAAAGCTTATAAGCCTTGAATTGCCTATGAAGATACGATTTTTATTATAACTAGAAATGTTATTCCAATAGATTACTAAGCCGAACGCTGAGACGATTCAGAATAAACTTTCGGATTACGTATAAAGGTGACATTCAGATGGCGACTGCAGCAGTTGTTACTATTAACGTGGACAATGTCAGCATCAGCAAGAATAAAGGATGATTCACATTTAAACAGTCAGGACCGATGCGTCCGACACTTCATTTTAAGGGTTCCGTACCCAAAGTAAGTGATTTATAAGGTATATTTAATATTATTAGAATAGTTTATTTAAATTAGGTTAGTTTATATTCTGTACCTACTTTTTTGTGGCAATAAAGCATTTTTCATTTCATTTCAAAGTGTAAAAACGGACCCTATTCCTAAGACTCCGCTGTCTGTCTGTCTGTCCGTATGTCACCAGGCTGTTTCTCATGAACCGTGATAGCTAGACAGTTGAAATTTTCACAGATCATCATCATTCGCTTGCCCTTGTCCCATTCACTTGGGGTCGGCGCAGCATGTCTTTTTCTTCCATACCTCTCTGTCACCCGTCATCTCATCATTCACTTGCGTTAGTTTCATATCATCTTTCACACAGTCCATCCACCTTTTCCTCGGTTTTCCTCTCCTCGTACCTCCCTCTGCATTCATTCACTAATTGTGAAATTTTCACAGATGATGAAGTAATATTATAGGTATATATGTCTATGACTGGAATTCGTAGTCGATCAATTTGCTTCCGATAGGAATGCGGCCCTAGACAATGCTGCCCCAGGGGACCAGACGTCTGGTGAAACAATGCCAGGCTCGCTAACGGCCTGATTCGATTCCTTGCACGATAAGGTTCAGACATAATGGACAGTGGGATGGTCGGTAATTTCCGAATGTAACTTGAGCTAGGTAGAGAAACATTCTGGCGAGGTTGCGGAAGAGTACTTTGGCGTTCCTGGGACCTCGCCTTATAGTAGTAAGGCGGCAACAGAGGGGGTTTAGTGGGTAAACCATGGGTCCCATTAGCCTGTATGGGAGTCCCACATAACCGTCCCTGCGCCTGGGTGCTATGCGTAACGCATTCCCTCTCTATATATAAAAAAAAACAAACAAATATTGATAATATGAAATATGATATTATTAATTACAACTTATGTACCTGTCTTTTTATTCGTAACTTACTTTATTACAACTTATTGATTATTTTTATTTTAAATATAGTGACATTTCTAATAATATTGCATGTGCTAGGTAACCAAAATCATTGTACGTCGCAAGACATATTACAGAGAACAAATTGTTTATAACACCGGAGCGGTATTCGACATGCGTTAAGTGACGTTTCGTGTTGAACTTCAGTTGAATGGAAGAAATCGTGTGTTGTCAAATAGGTAAATTTGACATTAGCAATCCACAGTTAGGTGACAACGAAACCAAACCGAACCACGCAGAGTTCAGAGCCATTTTAAACCGTATAGTAGTAAGAAAACAAAGTTGATTTTTGTTGCATAATTTTTTCAATGAATGAGTTTTGGTGTACAACCAAATGATACTTTCCACAGTTGATGAACAAATGATTCATTCCACTGTTGAACTGATGTTGAAGCCGAAACTGACAGTTGTGCATCTCGAATAGGGCCCCTGTATTCATTACCTGTAATGCACAATTGATGAATAAATGATTCTAAATGAAATATTTGGCTTTTGTGCATCAGATGTACTTATTTGTGTCTAAACTGTAAAACACACTTAACTATAAAACTCCCGTGAGACTCAAACATATTAAATTATTTTAAACCGGGTCACTCACGTATTATTAAGTCGAATAGCTCGACATGTTTCGGTCCAATTTACATGTCGAGCTATTTGACTTAATAATACGTGAGTGACCCGGTTTAAAATAATTTAATATGTCTAAACACTGTTGAATAGATTTGTGTACTCGTAATTCTAATTGTGAAAATATGTGTTAATGTGATATTTTGATTGTTACAGGTATGGACTGAAGTGAATATATATGGTTTTACATTGGCAGTGGCACGCAAGTATAAATATATACTTTTTAATACAGTTCCTCAAAAAGTGCTACTTTTCGTGGCTGTTTAGCGTGCGGAATGTTGGTTTTCGTGAACTAGTGCTTTTTACTTTTCCAATTTTTTTTTAAATTTTAACTTGTTCCAATTCATGACTACTTATTGATGAGTGTTAATATTAGTTTCCTTTAAACGTCGTAATCAACATAAAAACCTACTGTTAATGTAAGAATACGAAAAATATGCATATTTCATATTTTATTACTTACCTCTTCATCATTATAAGTATTATAACACGTTTACTTTTTAATGTTGAAAAACCATTCTTAATAAGTTGTCTGAATGGAACGGAACGCCTGTCAAAGAAGAGGCGTATTTTCTTACTGCAAGAATGTTTTAAGTTTCCAAAGGCAACATTCGATATTGTTTTTATAAATATACGATACACAAATAATCATAAATAACGATATTTAGGTAATAATAGTACAATGTTTTAATATTTACAATTGTTTCTGTCTTATAGAACATGCACTTGAAAAAAAAAACTTTTATTGAAGTGGGTTCAATAATAATAACTAAATCTATTCTAGTCGAATAAAAGCTAGAAAAACACTTCTTCATAATGTCAATGTCAATGATGTCACAGAATTAATAATATAAAAGTTTCGAATTCCATTCCTTACTTGTTGCTTTTCTTATTTTTTCGCAACTGTATTAGAAAACGTCGTTCGATACACGTGCGCAAATGTCATTCTTCACTCGTCCCTCTATCTCGGTACTCGTGAAGTAATGACATACTTTCCGCACTAGCATCGAAATGTACTATTATATAGTTAGATGCAAAATTTACTAGGTGCAAACAAAATTAACAAAGATGAATGGTTGGTGAAAATTAATCAACATAAAAGTATTTACACACACAATAATAACTTAAATTTATCCCCCACAAACTAATGCAATATTTGCAAAGATATCTAACCAGCGTGACTGTTACCCATTACGCTCGACTTTCCAAAGGAAGATGCCAAATTACGGAAATTAACTTTTTTATTATTAATTCTTTTCCCGCTTTTGCAAATGACATTCCATTAATTGTGAGACGTAATTAAGTCACTTCGTTTTTTCTCGTTTGCCAATTATTTGTTCGTTAGGGCTTGTGTTTTGTGAACGTGAAAACAAAGATTTTACCGCAAGGTTTAAGAGGAAAGTGGACTAGCGCTTCCTTCCTTTGGTCGTGTTTTAATTTATTCTCTCACCCACCTACTAAATTACTTAAAATGTGAATACAAAACTCTCAATACCCAACTTATGTGGACATGGGGATTTTTGATAAGATAGTCACGTTATTAAGGCCCACCCTGTACCTACATCATCACCATTCTTACCTTTTCCATATATCACTATTCTATTATTCACCTATATCTTCCCATATCGTGTTAAAAGGCCCGAATGGGCCTAATTTGGATATTGGAAATAAGTAGGCTCAATGCCATTACCATTTACTAATTTATAGAGCTATAATTCATAACGGACGGTAAGCCCCTAATAAATTACCATGTGACATCTCAATACTACCATCTAATCCATAACGACGAATGTACATTAAATTTTATATGGAGATACGTCATTTTGCTTCTGGTCAAGCAGAATAGAGACCGCGATGAGTAGTATGTTTAGAATTATGCTGAAATTAGAATATTGTTTCCAATTTATTTGATGTTTCGAGTAACTCATTTGTGATGAGGTTGTATTGTAGGTATATTAATTTGTGGTAGGTAGTGGGAAAATAGGGCATCAGTGCATAATATTGTCATTGAATATAATATGAATAAGGCCTATTTTACCCTCTCGGTTGGAAGGTCAGATGTCGCTCAAGTAAAAACTAGTGCCTACGCCTATTCTTGGGATTACTTCCCAAGCGGACTCCAGGCTCCCATGAACCGTGGAAAAAAGCAGGGAGTAAGTGATGACCAATAAATTAATTGTAAAAATTATGTAACTGACCAAAATTTGTGATGAATCGTAATCATTTGTTTCGGCCGCCCGTTTATTATTTATTATAATGAAAATGTCCTCACTCCTTAATTAAGAACTAAAATTGAAATCACCCCAAAATCGCATTGAAATCAGCCGTCAAAAGTGTCAAAACCTAAAGGATAACCATTTGAAGTTCACAGTGTAGAGTGCTAAAACTTCCCGATAACAATCTTTCCCAAGCAACAAAGCGAATGAGATGTCAAATTCTCGGAAATAGGCCGTGTCAAGTTAAGAATTATTCTCGAGACTTACCAAGCCTTCGTCGTGTAAAACTAGTTTAATTAGGGCCTGTTTCACACTGTCCAAGTAAAGTATTGGATAGCTAATTAACAAATAAATTAACTGCCAGATAAAATTTCCTACAAAAAAAGCACTTTATCCAGCAGATAAAGCTTATTTGGAGATTGTGAAACGCCAACGATGACTTTATTCGTCAGATAAGTGGCAAGTAGCTTATTCAGGACTTTACTTGGACATTGTGAAACAGGCCCTTAGTGTGACCTCACTTTATTAATTTTATTTAATCTTTATTGCACAAAAGAAAATACAAATGTACAAAAGGCGGACTTAATGCTACAAGGCATTCTCTACCAGTCAACCTTCGGGCAAAGCAGATAACTTGTAGGCGGTGCGACATCACGTTGTAATTACAAAACAAAGTAAGTATTTTACACAACTCATGCAACTAAACAAATAGAAGTAATATAAATAATACATACATATATAATTTAAAAAAAAAACACTTAAAGACCATTAACATTACTATCCGAAAGATGTCCGCTGCAGGACATCGGCCTCCCCCAAAGATAATATCTTTGTAACGAATGATTGTGCACTGCCCTCGACTCCAGATCATTTTTCCAGCTTTTTGCGACGACTCATGGTAGCCTGGGTTCCGCTTTGGCATCTAATCTCAAGATTTGGCGTAGGCACCAGTTTTTTAAAGCGACTGCCGTGTGACCTTCCAACCCATAGGGGAAAGTATAGGGATATTAGTTCGGTTTCCTCATGATGTTTTGCTTCACCGAAAAGCGACATCTAAATATAAATGATATATTGTATAATAATTTATACATAAGTTCCGAAAAACTCATTGGTACGAGACGGGGTTTTGAACCCGAGACCTTCGTATTGAAAGACACACGCTCTTGCCGCTACTCACCAACACTTTTTTCCTACCAGATTGTCTATCTTATTCTTCCTGGTCCCTGGTTCATCCTGTTCCAAGTGTTCCAACTCCATATTTTAAGAGGCTTTCTGCCCCAAGGGCTAGGTCATTACTTATAGGTCTTAGTTTGACTACCATTTCGTCTGTATCTCTCTCAGTTACTTAAAGGTTAGCTGTAAGAGATCCCTTAAGGGGATAAGTTCGCCTTTGTACACATTTACTGTATTCTCTCTGTGTTATGTACTTGTTTTGTGCAATAAAGTGTTTACTACTACTACTACTTATAACGTTTACCACCAGCCGGGCTAGCACATGATTGGCGCGAAAGTATCTCGCCGCGACATAGACTACCCGTCCCCCTTTAATTCATACAGTTAGTAGAAGACGGGTAGTCTATCTCGCGGCGAGATACTGTCGCATCAATCATGTGCTCGTCCTATTGGGTTCTGACATCTCGCAGTGAAAGAAACTCCCAGCAGAGTTCCTTTGATGCTCTATGCCTTATAAATTATGATTATTTGAATCGCGAGTTCAAGATTATTTTGGTTAAGGCGGCGAGGGTATTGGAATAGGAGCCAAGCTAAAAATCCCATGCCGGAGTCGTGACGACTACGTTACTTAAGTCGCGTAGGGTTGTCACCAAAATGGATATTTCGTAATTATATCATGTATAGGTACTTTGATTTTCATAGTCTTAAAGTATTATTTGTTTTATTTTCAATGCAGTAAAGGGATCAAACATTAAGCTGTTAATTAGATAAACAGTCTTATATTTCATTTCATTTCATTTATTTATTTGCGTCAAACACATAAAAATGCATGCAAATACAATTTAAAAAAAAACAGATCACAACAATACATATTAGAAATAATAATACACACACACATCTTAAAATTAGACAGGTAAGTTTAAAGAATAAAACATTAATACAATAAAACATTAATAAAACATTAAAACATTAATACATATAATACAGTTACTTTTTATTTATTGTGTAAAGAGTAGTACAAAAGTCTTGTTATAAAAAAAAGTCCTATCCGCAAGTAGAATATCTAAATAAATAATAAAACTGTTATTTGTGTAACGAAAGAGGAATCAAGACGGTGGAACGTAGGTAAAATAATTACATTTACATTTTATGTAATTCGAATTTATGATAGTCAGGTTTACTAAGTGACGGTCTAAGGAATATAAATGGATTTAATTATACCAGGCAGCTAAATTACATGTAATTACCTGGTTTGTGCCTGAATAGCAAATCTAGCCACTGGGGTATTAGACGCCGAGCATATTAGTTTATGAGTAAATGTACGGGGGGCATAAACGGGCTTGCGTTTGAGGGTGACCGGCAAGCTCGGTTCTCCATACAAACGTAGTTCCGCTATCATTTCAAAACGACTAGCTAGATTATTCTGAAACTTTGTGCTTATAATAGGATAACGTATATCTATGTCTGTAATTAGTTTATGTAGCTTCAGATATCATGGTTAAAAAATACAGCGAATTTAAGTTTTTCATACAAAACTTGTTTTTGCTCTATTTCGTTTATTTTACAAACTGGAGCTATATAAACTAATTTCAGACCTAGATATACCTCATGTCATTGTATGTATGTAATGTGTCTCATTTTAAAACTACGTGTTGGATTGTAATGAAACTGCACATACAATGATAGGAGGTATATCTAGTCCTGTAATTCGTTTATATAGCTCCAGTTTATAAAACAAACGAAATAGAGCAAAAACAAGTTTTGTATGATAATTTCGCTGTATTATTTTGCTATGGTAAATATCTGAACCTACATAAACTAATTACGATACTATAAGTAGACACACCTCCTGTTGTAAGTACAAAGTTTCAGAGCAATCTAGCTAGTCGTTTTAAAATAAGAGCCTAACCAAGTAACCACGTTTGTATGGAGAACCGAGCTTGCCGGGGACTTAATGACTGCTTTTAGCCCCCCTAATATAATTCCTTCTCTATCTTAGCGCTGACCTAGTTGAATTACTAAAGGTGCCTGGGGTCCGCTCTGGCTACCCAGTCAGTCTTTACTTTAGCTGTCAGTCGACCTTGGCGTCTCACTATTTGTCTTATTATTATTTGGGTAACTTTCTATGAAAAGGGACCTTATTGTCGATGGCGCTTACGCCGCACAGCGCCGCGCGGCATTGTATTTATATCGGAGCATCGTTAATAATGGCGTAAGCGCCATCTACAATAAGGTCCCTTTTATAGAAAATACCACATTTTATCACTGTTTAATTTGATTGCAATTTTATTTATTTTTTCTTTTTTTACCGTGCTTATTTATCTGCCCGTACAATTCTGTATAGATATACCTACAGACTGGGTGAAACGACTTTACACAGGTATCTGTCTGTGTCTACTTAGTTGATGTTTACAGTAGTATACGATAATTTGAAGTTATGTTGAAGTTTACATACACATAATATGTATGTATGACCAGGGTCCTCTATAGTAGAAATAATCGCCTAAGATACAATTGTCATCCAAGATCTATGCTACTATTGTCCCCAGGCTGACGGGACAAAATAGCAACGATTAATAGTTGATCCACCCATCTATTCCATTCAACAGCGAAAACATAAAGAGAACCAACCATTAACAACAGCCTTAAAACCCCATTATTTCTCCAAGCCACTCTAAGTCGCACTATTCTCCAATTTCCAGCGCGGATTCATTTGCCAAAAGTGACAACCCTAAGCCGCTATGACGAGTTGACGACCCCTGTCATGACTGTGTTCGGCCATTGGCAGGCGTGTCTCACTCGGCGATTTCGTCGCGTAGCTACAAGTACCTGCGGCCGCCTTAATTTTGAGGTTTTGCCATACTAATTGCCGCACACCGCTATGGAACGGACGCCTGCACGCGCTTGCGCCGCCTTGCGCGTAGTAGACGCGTTTTGTTGGGGAGTGAATCTTCTGTACTTAGTACTATTATATATTTTGTGCCATTGGAGTAGTCCTGCCTTTATTTGTGGCATTTTCTATAAAAAGGGACCTTATTGTCGATGGCGCTTACGCCATTATTAACGATGCTCCGATAATAATAAACTTGAATAAACTTGAATTCTTTTATACTTTTTAATCGCTAATGGTGAAGCCACACATGCGAGACAAGCTGTCCCAGAGACAGTGCGTCAAGCAAACCACCCGGCTGGTCAGCAACCTAGTTCATCTGGGGAGCAGACTGGCCCAAACACATTCCAGGACTGGCAGGTAGTGGACCGCAGGCCCAAGAAGCGACCCACTAGTGGGAAGCCTCACCCAGCCAGAGCCGGGACTTCTTCCTCTTCCAACCCACCCCCCCCTGTTCAACGTCAAGGTGGGGTGGCTAAGAAGAAGAAGAAAAATAAGAACCAGAGGCGCGCGGCTCGGCTAGCACGAGAGCAGCAACTGGGCACCACACAGACACACACACACACACAGACACACAACCCTGCAACCGAGGAGGGAGCACGGGCTTCTCAGAAGCCGGCACCCGAACCGGCGCCGAACAAGCAGGATGCTGCTGGCAAGCCTCCGCCGAAGGGGAAAGGTTCCATCCTACCCCCTAAGGCAGGAAGGTCGGCCAGTAGCCCTGCTGTTCCGACTGCAGTTCCACCCAAACGACGGCCAGGCAAGTTCGCACGAGCCACTGCTAAAAGGACGCGAGAAGAGTCCTTCTCCCCGCAAGGAGATAACAAAAAGCAGCGACTAGTGAGCCCCAGCCAACCGAAAGCGTCGTACGCACAAGCAGCGGCATCTGACCTGACGATCGTCATCACGGACGCAAAGTCGGGTAAGATCTCCGCTGAAACATCCCACGCCATTCTCCGCGGGTTGCACCAAGCAATCGTGGTGGAGGCGAGGAAGAACATCGTGGGAGCCCGGCCACCTAAATTCAAGGGTAAACCGGTTTTCGCTGAGGGGCAGCTGAGGGTCTTCGCAGAGGACGAATACTCGGCCGCCTGGTCTCAGCGATGCATCCAGTCCCTAACCTTGCCAGACATCTCCCTAACGGCAGTTCGCCAGTCGGAGATGGCAAGGAGAGTTAAGTGCGGGCTCCTTATACCCAACATCAACAACTCGTCCTGGGAAGACGTCCGTCAGGCAGCTGACGGACTGAAGTACCAGAATGAATGGGCCAAGGTCGGCACTTGGTCCATCATTGAGATACTGCGGCAAGACCAGGGGTGGTTTGTCGCCTTCACAATCCCCGAAGACCTCGTCCCCGCCTTTATGGAGAGGGGGAGATCCCTGAACTGTGGAGTGGGTAATGTCTACCTCAGGTTCAGGGGTCCCGGAGGCAAATACCTGGACCAGCCTCCCACCCTGCAGGACTCCACCCTAAGGGTAACGGGAGCACAGGTCCCTAGTCGACAGGCCCCGGGCACCCCCGGTCAGAGTAAATCTGCCTCCGGAGAGGAAGTTGCCCCCCCATCGATGCCCAAGCCAACGACAGCCGAACCCTCGGAGGATGAACTCCTTGGCACTGGTGACGAACCAGCCGGGACATCATCCGACGGTGAGTACCTGTCGGCTTGGATAGAGACGGGGCTGGCCGACATGTTGAAGGAGGGAGGGGAGATGCAAGACGGAGACCCCACCACCGACAACATGGACACCGGCTAGTGTCCTACAAGCAAACCTCCAGCACAGCGTGGCCGCTACGGCCCAACTGAGACGCTGCCTGGTAGGTTTGCCAACAGCCGTTGCCCTCCTACAAGAACCATGGGTGGGCAACGGTCACATACGCGGGCTCTCCGACACGAAAGGTAAGCTCTATTACTCCACGGTACACGCCGTCCCTAGGGCTTGTATCCTAACCACTAACAATATCATTGCACAACCGCTCACTGAGTTCTGTTCCAGAGACCTGTGTGCGATTAAACTACAAGTTCCACTGCCAACAGGCTGTCGCGACCTAGTCCTTGCCTCGGCGTACATGCCCGGAGAGGACGAGCCGCCGCCCGCCGAACTACAACGACTGGTCAGCCACTGCGAGAGAGCGGGCCTCGCATTAATCATCGGGGCCGACTCCAACGCACACCACCCGCTGTGGGGAATGGAGACCAGTAACAACAGAGGTAAGACACTTGTTGAATATCTTGTGACTACTAATCTAAACATTTTAAATGTAGGTGCCGAACCAACATTCGTAAACAAACGATGCAGGACGATTATTGACCTGACTCTGGCTTCGGAGGAGGTCAGTGAACTAGTCATGGGATGGCACGTCTCCCAGGAGGCCTCTTGCTCAGACCATAGATGGATTCGCTTCAATCTACTAGCATCTAGTGACACACCAACCGCCCGAAGGAATCCCAGGAAAACGGACCGAGCCACTTTCAGGAAGGTCCTAGGTGAAAGCCTCGACCTGCTTCCTCCGAGGGACGACTTCCGGGAACCGACTGAAATAGAACAGCAGGTAAACATCTTAACCGATGCCCTCGTAGACAGCTACCACAAGGCGTGTCCCTTAAAACCACCGGCAAGGACTGCCATAACGGGACACAAGTGGTGGGGTCCAGAACTGGAGAGACTCCGACGGAAAACCAGGAGACTCTTCAACAGGGCCATGAACACAATGGCCGAGGTAGACTGGGACAACTACTATGAAGCCAAGGCCAATTACAAAAAAAGACTGCGGTACTGGAGATCCTTATCATGGAGGAACTTCTGCAGCAGCATCGAAACACTAGACCACGCCAACCGTGTAAGGAAAACATTAGCGTACAAGACCACATCGCAATTGGGCTCACTCCGGAAACCCGATGGCACGTACACATCTTCCCCTGTAGAGACCCAACGCCTTCTCCTGGAAACTCACTTTCCAGGATGCGTAAGTCTCGCCGATGAAGATCA